>NW_020174561.1:7427896-7529004 GCF_003031525.2 Neophocaena asiaeorientalis asiaeorientalis
AAAAAAAAAAAAAAAAAAAGGACTTAAATCTTAACCCATTAAATTCAATCTCATTTTCTCAAAATTTATTGTTTGTATAATATTTTATGCAATCTAAGAGGTCATTTGCCTCATTTATCTAGGGATAATGAACTATATTATGAATGTCACAAAACTATATTTCTTTTAAAATGTTTTCTAATTCTAACCTGTAGTTGTAATTTATATTTCCCAGTAACATAAATATAAAATTCATTATATCCTTTTTTTTTTTTTTTTTTCAATTTCCTTACTTGTCAAGATAGGCTAGGTGAAACTGGTAATAAATTCCTGCCCACACCTGAGTGTTGTAACACAATGAGCATTTTTTTCAGTCCCAGGAGCTCTCATCCAAGTGGTGATTTGAGAGCATACCTTGTAGCTATGTCAGGTGGAACTGTTGACTTCTAAATCCCTGAGTAAGAGAAAAGAGATCACAGCTGTTCTCTATACTTTGGCTTGGAAGTTATATATGTCAATTCTGTTTATGGCTAAGTTACCAGAAATAGTCACTCTACCTCAATGGAACTACCTGTCAGGCTGAGATAGCCATCTTCCTGTGTGATCAAATGGGACTTAGAGAACACATAGCAGTGCCTCTGCCACATTCTATTGTATAAAAGGCCATCCAAGAACCAATTCATAGTGATTTGGTTGAGGTTTGAAATTTATGTAGGCTAAATATCCAACATAACATATAACAGCGCATGGGGACATAATGTAACCCCTGTAAAAAGTCAAAGGTTATTACCAGGTTTTAGTCCCCAGTTTAGATAGCTAAGTTATAATACTTCAATGAGTCATCAAAAGAATTAGTTGAGAATTACTAGGGAACCTGTACTGTAGAAGAAGAAATTCTATTCAGATGTCATGATACTTGACAACCACAAATGTTATATGTGGGGTATTGATATTTTATCCAGTTCCTTCCTTTTAAGGATTTAATGATCATTCTTAGCCAGGCATAGTTAAGAGAATACCCTTTGCTCTAGGCCATCGTTTTGTTTTACCCCTCAGTTCCATTAATCCATTATTGTTTCCACTGATCTGCACTGTGGTGCAGTTATGAGAGCCCTTATTGCTATTTGTTGGGTATCTTAAGGCTTTGATTATGCACATACTCTGAGATCACTTTAAGCATCAAGTCTTTGTCGGTAAGGGTGCTAAGGATGCTTTACTTCCCTCTAATGAACTATGTAAAATTGGCTGCCTGCCTTGTGTATGATTCCAAAAGTAGCAGAATGTTACCATAATCTGATCTCTCAAATCTGAGCCTTCTCACTCTGTAAATTTACCCTGGGTTTTCTGCCAGGGTTGGAGCTATATTCAGTTCCTTTAGGCACAGTAATTCTCACCAGAGAGGCATGGACTTTGGGGTTTGGAGATGGGAATTAGAATCTCTAGAGTTATGAGCAGTGTGTGTAGTAAGAAAAGGCTTATTTAGCAAACAATGCAATTTCATATTTTGAAAAACAATTGGTTTTATGCTTTAAACTCCTGAAACTAAAATTTAACCATCTTCCTGGCTGCTGGAAGTACGCAAATGTTGGTGACTTTCAGCTGTTGAGAGGATGCATTTCTGAATCAGCAGGGAATTGGGTTTTTACATTTATTAAAAGGCACATTGGGTTTAAACATGAGGTTTTTTATGGTGGAAAACTCAGAGTAGATACTTCACTGTGCAGAAAAAAGGAACACCGTGACATGATTGGAAGATCTGAGGGCAAGAGGGTCAAAAGGTAAGAATTCAGAGCAGTTGGTAAGGGAATAACAGGGGACTGAAAATACCTCTAGGAAATCCTTAGGAATGTAAAGGAGGAGGGCACAGGACATACTTGAGTTGTGTGGGATGAGAGCTCACTTTATTTCATTTGGCTGTTAAAAGAAGGCTGATAAAGTTGTGATCACTAACACTGCATATATGCTTGAAGCATAACCTGTAACCTCTTGTATGGCTAAAATCACAAGCCCATCGGGCCTTGGTTTCATCTACAAAGTGAGTGGGTGGATGACAGCCAAGGTCTCTTCCGTTAAATGATTCTGTCGTTTTCTGAGTCTACTCCCCTTCCCCCAACACACAAAATCAAACAGCCAACAGTCAACGAACAAACATTCATCAAGACCACATAATGATCCAAACATTGTTGGCCAAAGTCCTACAGGTGTTGCAAAACAGGATATAGACTTTCCTGTCTGCAGGGAACTTATGATCCATTTGGGGAGACAAGGTAAAATTGTAAATAATACAAAAAGTACATAATTTTCTATTAGAATGGGGTAAGCAAAATACAGCTTGCAGGACAACTCTGGCCCAACAGCTATAGCTGCTCTCACATTGCATACGACAGAGTTGAATTGTTGCCACAGTGTATGGCCCACAAGCCTAAAATATTTACTGCTTGGCAAAAAGTTTGCCAACACTTATATTAGAATAATCAAATAATGTCACAAGGCAAAATGGGAGAGATCCCAAGTGGTAACAGAGAGGACAGAGCTATTGGAGTTGAGATAAGGCCCAGCCTGCGAAAGCTTCAAGGGGTCCCAGCAATGAGAGGAGAGAGCAAGGAACCTCCATTTTCTGTAGAAAAAAGGACATGGGGAACAGGGATCTTTATAATTAGTAAGACAATGATGAATGTAACCACATATTATGTTTATTACATACTTTTCTAGTCATTTTTACTATGCTGGCCCTCAAAATAATTTATTTTGAAAAATCTAAGCCTTTTAAATATCCTTCACAATGTTGCTCCAAAATCAGTATTGATTAAAAATTCCCCACCCCTCTCCTGAGAAGCAGGAAATGTTGCTGCATTGATAATTCTAATAAATGAAAATTTGTGATTCACTCTAAAGATAATTAGAGGAATATACAAATGAATTTCAAGGGATATTAACATAGGAAAATCTGGAGTTTGAAATAATATCAGTATTTGTTGTATTTTGATTGACATATTTCTATTACTATCTGTCCTTGATTCATAGATGTATTTTATTAACCACCATAATTTTGACAAATACATGAAGCTAAATGGTAACTACAGCAGATTCTGGGCCTAATTATTTTCCACCATGTCAAACTTTGCTATCGTGGTAAAGTTTATTTTGATGCCTTTAAATATTTCTCAGTGCCTCTGAGCCCTTTAGATGCTATGGGGACACACACTGAAGCCCACTCACCCAGAGCTGCCCAACCCAGAAAATGTTGCATGTTCCAGAATTTTCCTTGCTCTTCTTTCCTGCCCCAATCCAAATTTGTTTTCCTGAATTTATTTGGTATCTTGTATCTTGGGGGCCTTGCTAGCTACTTGAAGAGAATTAGATGAAATTGGTTAATACAGCTTTTAGTAAAAATCTATTCTTATGAGTGTTATCAATGAGCACTAGGATGTGGAAGAATTCATTCACTCCTGAAACTTCCCATGCTTGGTAGCATGCTAGGCCCAGGGGACACAAAGATGGATGTTAGCTTGCGAGTAGCTTCCTGTCTTCAGCAGTGTGCTCCAAAAGGTGGTCCCTGACTGATCTCCACATGCATCGCCTGGTCTGCTGGTTAAAGTATGCAGCTGTTTAGCCTCCAAAAGGGGTTTATTTGGTGAGGATACCTGGGGAGGACACGCGGAATGCACATTTTTACCATTTACCTTGCTTCAATTTTTCTGTATTTTTAGGCTAAGGGGAGATGATTCCTGGATTCAGGGCACCCATCAATTAGAACACTGGCAAACATGGCCAGATCTGACTTGCAGATATGTTTTTAAAATTGGGAAATTTCACATAAACACTTGATTTCTTCCTTCTCTTGAAAAATTAGAAGCTGTGACATCACTAGGTTTGTGTTTCTTGACTGAATTCAAGGAATTTTCCCCCCGTTATAGTTGGACAGAGCCTCTGTGTTCCTGTTGGTTCAAATCCCTATCATTCTCTCCTGTGTTACACACCTGGCCATCCTTATTCAGATATCCTCCATCCCTGGCCCTTGTAATCATTTGATTTAATGACCTCTGACCTATTGATAGATTCAAGTGGATAATTACAAATTAAAAAAAATTTTTTTAAACTCTGTTAATGTTATCCCTGTTTATCTGTGTCTCAGGTAAGGCTGGGACTTAATTCTATGCACAAACTTTGAAAGGCCTTAGGAAGTGGGAGTTCTAGGTTCTAGAGGAGAGAATGGTCAAAATATTTGGGGCAGGTGGTCACTTTCAGTCATCTGGCCAGCACGGATTTGGTTTAGGCTGTTGAACACAGGTGGCAGGTAACAGAGTTGAGATCATCTTATTTCTTTCTAAATCTAGCATTCCTATAGCAGTTGTCACCATGGTATCTTGATGTGTTCTGACAGGGGAAATTTCACTTATTAAAAAATGTGGTAATGAGGGAAAGAGAAACTCCTTTCATGCTTTAACCCTGGAGGCATTTCCTCAGTGAAGAGCTCAGAAATATGAGCGTACATAGGATGGAAGTTCCACCATGATCTGACCCAACCAAGGGCTGGTGATGTTTTTTTGTCTTTTAAAATATTTATTTATTTGGCTGCACCAGGTCTTTGTTTCGGCATGCGGGATCTTTAGTTGTGGCATGCGAACTCTTAGTGGCAGCATGTGGGATCTAGTTCCCTGACCAGGGATCGAACCCGGGCCCCCTGCATTGGGAGCGTGGGGTCTTAGCCACTGGTGGTCTTTCTTAATGATGAGGCTGCAGATGTTCAGCTGAAAGAATCCTTGAACCTGAGGGCTGGCAGCTAACTCAAGGTTGTAATACTCCTTGCGTGCCTCTTTTCAGCATTTGAGGCACTTGTACATGTTAATCTCATCTAATCCTTACAACCACCCTGTGAAGTGATGAAATGCTCATTCCCATCCTTGTATAGCGTCAAAAAGAGATTCACTGAAGGTTAGTCACCTGCTTCAGGTCAAACAGCTCTTCTAAAAACAACTCCCCCGAATTTTAAATTACAGCCAGTGTTTTAAAATCTTATTCGGCGTTCACAGCTTCTGTGGAGCATGGGGCTTCCATTTACGTAGACCACCTGATGAGTGGAGCCCCTAGTTGTGTGGTGTGGGCAGTTCTGAGTCCTGGCACATTGATGGGAAAAGTTTGCATGTGGGCTGTGCTGCAGGCATAAATAAGACATGTGATAAGCTTTGTGCAGTTCTTAGTGGGCTAGCCAGACTCATGAAAGCATCTTCAAAATAAAGTGAATGAGATGATACAGAAATGACCTTGAATCTGATATCATTTTCAGTACCAAAAAAAAAAAAAAAAAGAAAGAAGGAAAAAAAGCAAACTTTAGTACCGTGCCTATTGTTAGGGACGAATTGCTTGTGACAAACTTCAGGATTGCAGGTACAAGCAACCCTTGAACTGAGAAGCACTGGTGCACCCCACACTGCCTCAAGTCTGTTCATATCTCCTTACTCTAGAGATGTGAGCTCACCCTAGAGATGAGCTGGTTGATATAAAAGTCACTTGTGGGAGACCAGGGGAAGAATGATGTCCATTCAGAACAGATGCTGTATTAATTTGCTTAGGCCGCCATAACAAAAGATCGCAGGCTAGGTGGCTTAAACAGAAATTTATTTTCTCACAATTTTGGAGGTCAGAATTCCAAGATCAAGGTGTCAGCAGGGTTGGTTTCTTCTGAAGCCTTTCCCCTTAGTTTGTAGATGGCCTCTCTCCTTGGTTTATGGACTGGTTTCTTCGGAGGCCTCTTATCCCCTTCACTCTTCCCTCTGTGTCTGTATCCTAATCTCTTTTTATAAGGATGCCAGTCATATTAGGTTAGGGCCCACTCTACTGACTTCATTTTACCTTCATTACCTCTGTAAAGACTATTTCTTTTTTTTTTTTTTTTGCTGTATGCGGGCCTCTCACTGCTGTGGCCTCTCCTGCTGCGGAGCACAGGCTCCGGACGCGCAGGCCCAGCGGCCATGGCTCACGGGCCCAGCCGCTCCGTGGCATGTGGGATCCTCCCGGACCGGGGCACGAACCGGTGTCCCCTGCATCGGCAGGCGGACTCCCAACCACCGCGCCACCAGGGAAGCCCAAGACTATTTCTAAATATAGCCACATTCTAAGGTACTAGGGGTTAGGACTTCAACAAATGAATTTTGAGGAGGACATAATTCAGCCCATAACAGATGCTTATATTGACCTTTTTCAGAGGATTTATGAATTGTTAGCATACTTTTTGATGGTGGATAGCAAGGTACTCACATCACCAGGTCTTAGAAATGTTTTTAAGTCCAGGTTTCCTCTACCACCTTTTTAACTGAAATAAATAAAATGCATAAAGTCTTATTGGGATCACACAAACTAATACAGTGTTTTGCCTTAAGGATCATGAAGTTAAAACTCTGTCGAAGACAAGCAAGAAAGGAAGTAAAGTAAAATAAAACAGGGTAGGTGGAGATTCTAGACAGCTGGTGAGCACACTCGTCAGGCTCAAAGGTACTCAGTGTGAGCCCAGTGATTTCAGATCTTCTGAGTCTTTGAGAGGTTGGAAAACTGAATTTTTACATAAAGTTCCCCAATTTTTAAATGTTGGCAATGTATTCCTTTTTCAAAAAAGAGAACATTGTATGAGTCAAACAAAACATGTCTGCTTACTGGATTTAACCCATTTCATTGGGTTAGGCGGGTTTGGATCTAATGGCCTATACTAGATCAGAGTTTTTGACCCCAGCTGTACATGAAACCTAGGGATATTTTTGAACCATTATTATGTAGTATTTAATTAAAACATTTCCTCATTGGACAAAAGAGTCCATGCTTTAAGAGGGAGGAGATATGGGGATATATGTATATGTATAGCTGATTCACTTTTTATAAAGCAAAAACTAACACACCAAGGTAAAGCAATTATATTCCAATAAAGATTTTTTTTTTAAAAAAAAACATTCAAGGACCAAAGAAAAAAAAAAAAGAGTCCATGCTTTAAATCTAGCAATAATCAATTTGGCCAGAACTGACGTATAGGACCCATCCCACATTTCTCTAATTATGATTTTTGCAAGCACTTAATGGAGAGTTTTTACTATTTAATCTAAAATCTTAGAATACTTGGTTTAAAATTTGAAAAATTATACAAATAGCCTTGTTAGGACTATTGTGTAGTTACAGAATCATTTTATTAAATTCAATAAATTATTTCTTTCTGAAATTCCATGCATATTAGGCTGACTATTCATTGTATAATATGTATATGCAGAACTTGGAAATAGTAATGACTTACTAGGAGTTTTCTGGGGGCCAGACACTGTTCTAAGTACTTTAAAAGAATTAATCGATTTAATCCTCTCAACAACCCTGTAGAGGTGAGATCCATTATGACTGCCACTTAACTGATGGATAACTGAGGGAAGCACTTGCCCAAGGTCACAGAAAGAGTTTCTTAATCATGTAACCCTGCACTTTACTACTCTAGGGTATGTGACCCAAGTTGTTTTGTTTTGTTTTCAGGGGGTGGGGGCATTTGGGAGTCTTTAACTTCTCTCCTTCTCAGAATACCCTATTCGGCCTATCATACCTAAATTTCAATCTTCCCCACCACTCCCCCCAGAAGGTCTCATTAAATGTCTCCTACTGGGCAGAAATTTCATTTTAAGAAGTATGCCTAATAGGTACAAAGTGAGCTTCTTAAACCATAGTGTTTGTGGATAGAATTCCATAGGATGTCCATACAAATAAAAATTTTAAAATTGTGTTTTCATGTTCACCAACCTCTCACCGACAGTATTTACTTCAATTATGAGTTTAGGCAAAAGACCACAATAGGCCTGGCAGTACCTGTGACTTTGTCACCATAGAAATTAGAGATAATTTAAAATCTTAATACATAAAACTGTTGTAGGATTTTCAAAATATTATTTACATTCATGGAAACTTCAAAATTACATTAATTATGGGCCTACCACTATATCATCTTATTTACTATGGAAGAAAAAGCACATCTATTTCTGCATTACAAATTCATTTTGTAGATACAGAATTTTTAATCACTGGACTTGAACATAACTGGTTTTCTTTATGATCCTATTTTGTTGCTGTTGTTATTTTTTGGCCTATGTTTTGTTTTATGCATTAAAAATTTTTTCTGAGAAGGAATCAATAAGTTTCACTGCAGTGCCAAAGGGACCAATCACGTGAAAGAGTAAGAAAGTAACATTTACTTCATCCATTTATTCATCTTTCTTTCCATCTATCCACCCATTGGTTCCATTGAATTAATTTGATTAAATATGACTGACTGCTCATCATGCGTTGGACTCAGTGTTAGGTATTGCAGACTTGGAGTAATGTTCTTACATACCCACCACCAATCTTCATTTGATGTTGAAGTCTGGAAAAGCTGCCGAAGGCTCCCAGAATGTACCGGAATCTTCACATTTGAAATACCTTTGTTTTTTGAAAGATACCCGATTTGCATCAGTCTCTTAGCTGAGGGAAACCCAAGGCCACCGCTCACTCTATTCTTCCTCTTCCCTTTCAATCTCTAGTTTTTCTCTTATTTGCTGAAACCCACACAGGCATGCTACTCACTAGAAATAAGAGGAACATTGCTACATTTTAAAGACTGGTAATATAGTTTGTACATCGTGATATTAGTTCTACTGCTGCAATGTCATCCTTTATTGCCAACATAGTTTTTCATGTTTGACTATAGATGAGGTAGCAGATATCAGTACCTGGATTCTGTTTGTCAGTGGCAACTGGAGAGTGTAACCCTGGTTTCACCCCAATCCCTAGAACGAGAAAACAAATAATATGGTCCTGGATCAAAACAATTAGGCAAGGGAACATTAGAAAGTTTTGTTAATTATAAATAGTCTCTCTAAAAGTAAGCACATGTGGTTTTCAGTTCCAGTTATGACAGGGTACCTAGTATTGGGCCAGCCCTCCTACTGAAAGTTAAACAAGTGAAACAACATATATGAAATAACTGTTAGAAGGCATTGGCAAGTAGTAAATGCAGGCAGGGCTTGAGGAACAGTGATTCTTGAGCGAAGGGCTAGGAATGGGGTAGCGGTCAGTTGGGGAATAAAGATGAGTTTTATTTGGGGATTGCCAAAGTGTCTGGGATTTGAAGAACAAAGCCCCAGAGGGGAAGAAACTTAAGAGAAAGAGTCCAAAAAATCTGTATACAATTTCCTCTTACATTTTAGGCTGAATTCTAAGCAGGGCAGGATGAGACTTCAAGAAACCAACAGAAAACAGCATCTGGGAGGGGAAGGAGCTGAGCAAAGATTTAATAAACAGGACACAAAACGCTAATCATAGAGGCAAAAAATTGATAAATTAATTGCATTGAAAGTAAGGACTTAAGTTCCGATTTACAGTTTATGAAGCTATTTTCCTTTTAGAAGCTTTATTGCTTTACCTCTCCCATTTGAATTTATGATTATGTTTTTGTTTGGTTCTATGGCTCTAAAAATGATTCTGTAGAGGAAACAGAACCATACAGTGTGGTATTTGTAAATGGGGTGCCTTTACCCGCTGCTCACGCCCAGGGGTTTTGAGCAGATCCGGTTCAACTCATATTTTAAATTTTGGGAACGGGGTTCCCCACCGCTATTCCAATGGGTATCTATGGCCACATTGGGTGAGGGTGGAGGGCTGATCAAAGCAGAAAATGTCCAGCAAATGTGTCTTGTGACCCAGATAGCATCATGCCTTTTGGATAGTCAATGGTCAGCAGTTGGAGGCTGAAAGCTGACAATGTGAGGTCCTTAGCAGATACTGAAGGGAAGACAAGTAGTAGTAAAATACATCCCAACTGAACTGATTCTTAACAAAGAAGATGTTAATGCTCAAAGTAATAACTCATGAAAATTAAGTGATGATGTAGTAATAAAGGGATGTTGACTCTGATAGTAATGGCCAGTAGATGGCTATTTCTGTTTTCCATTAGGAAAAAAAATATTGTATTGCTAACATAAAACTGCCTCAGTGGTTAAACGTTTCTTTAATTGTCAGAATAAAATTCCAGACTACTTAAACCTTAATGCTGGTTTTTCAGAAGTATTTCTCTTTATTATTCTACAGGTGACTTCACTTTCCCTAGGATGAAAATAGCAACACCAATGCTTTTTTTCTTTAAATTCTTGAATCATAAATGTAACTAAGCCTTCAAGTCTAGCTATGACATTGTTTTATTCATGTTATGAATTAAATTTTATTTTGTATTTGTTGGTTAATTAATTGAATAACATCTGCTACATATATTTAGAGTATGTCTTTTCAAATAATGACATCATATTTCCAGGCAATTTTAAATAAGTTCAACTGATTTGAAACAATCAAAAAATGTAGACCAAGAAACTATTGTCATCAAGTGAGATTTTAGACAGTATAAGGTGGAATTTATGTCTCAAAAATTCCAAAGGTATTTGAAACTCCATTAACTTGGTATATGGCTACTGATTATAATTGTCTGGGAAATGTTGATGTATCATTTATTTCATAACTTTACATTGGCAAGCTATTCATTTATGGCTTTTCTCTTGCATTTTGTATCACAAGTAAATCATCACTAAGTCAATCATAAATGCTATCTACATATGTGTCAAAATTTAAGGTCATCATCTTTAGTTTCCTTATCAATTCTTCAAATGTTACATTTCCCTTTGAACTGAATAATACATAGCCTGCCAATGCAGGGGACATGGGTTCGTGCCCCAGTCCGGGAAGATCCCACATGCCGCGGAGCGGCTGGGTCTGTGAGCCACGGCCGCTGAGCCTGCGCGTCCGGAGCCTGTGCTCCGCAATAGGAGAGGCCACAACAGTTACAGGCCCGAGTACCGCAAAAAAAAAAAAAAAAAAAAAAAAAAAAAAAAAAAAAAAAATAATACATAGCCCACAGTGAAAAGAAAATCTCAGCTCTGACTTTATAGTTAGTTCTACACTCCTCATCAGAGGAGAAAAGGGTCTGATCTCACAACCTATTTATATAGCTTTTAAACTTTCTAAGAAAAATAAAGCTCTCTATAATTAATGCCTAGTGGTATAAACATCCCTGCTTTAGTGGTTGCCTGGTAACTACATACTGCAGGCTTGTGGGGTTGCTAAAGAGGCTGAATAAACGGAAATACTTAGATTCATTTCCAATTCAGGTGGATGAGGGGCAGCAGTGGGCTAGATTTCTTCGTTAAAATTGTTTTTCCGTAATGGTTTTGCACTAAAACATCCTTCTGCAGTAAAACTTACTCTTGTAAATGACTTCTGCAGATAAGAGTCCAATCAGCAAGTAATGGTTTAAGATTTTAAAAACATTAAATAGAACTGAACCAACACTGCTTCATTGTTCTGTATTAGCCCTAGTTTCTGTTCTTAGAGTGACCAAACTGGGGAATAATGTTCTTACTGAACCTTTAACTCTTCAAAAATATTTTATATTTGGACATTCCTTTAGCATTGAATGACCAAATGCAATTCCCAGCTAGAGGTGGTGGTAAAAGGGGCTGGGAGTGATTATAATAATATATTTATGTTTAGCTTTGGCTTGCTTCTACCTGGCCGATTTAATTTTCTAATTATGTTTTGCTTTCGTTTAGGTAAAATCAGCTTGCATTCCCTTGGCACACACCAACTGCAGTTGGTGGAGGAGGCCTTCCAAAACCATAGGCTGTTGACAAGAGTGGCTAACTAGATTAGGATTAAATTTACTGAGTGAAATCCACAAAGAGCCTAAGCACATGCAGATAATGACAAGTTGACTAAGAGGGAATGTAGTTAGGTCATATAAAAACTCATTTCTGGCAATGTCTTGGTTTCAAAAACATGTGATAGATACAGGGCACTCAAAGCTCATCTGTGCTCTTTTGTTAGAGTTCCTTATGTCAAGATTTGGGGCTTCCCAGGTTGGTCACTGTGGTGTAGACAGGGATAAGCATGGTCTGGAATATTTAAATTGTATAACTATAGCCTTGTGGATAGAGTCAGAAATGATTTGCTACTCAGTAATTTTGTCATTTGGCAATACTTAGGCATGATAACATATGGTTTGCTCTTTGGAGTTAACATAAATGTTGTCATTGACTGAAATAAAGAATTCTCTTATTCTACCAGGGAAACTGTTTTAGGATATGTGTAAGTTCCTTCCATGTGAAAAGATGAAGTGTCCCATTGCATCATTGTGTATAACTCTTTGGGTTTTTGGTTTAGCGGGTTGGAGGATGTGGCTAGTGAGGTCGAGGCCATGGTTTAATCAGAAAGCCACTTGGCTCCCCAAGCTAAGTTTGCATTTCTAGCTGCAGAAACCCATTTCATTGGTCTTAAAAGAGATTCTTGAAGAGTGTGCTATGGCTCAGCACAAATACCTCTTTTCCAGGATTCAGAAAATAATGAAACCAATAGTTTTCTCTGTTTGTAAAATATTCAGTATCTCTCCTTCCATCGTTTTTTTTTTTTTTTGGCCACACCGTGCAGCATGCGGGATCTTAGTTCCCCGACCAGGGATCGAACCCATTCCCCCTACAGTGGAAGCGCCGAGTCTTAACCACTGGATCACCAGGGAAGGCCGTCTCTCCTTCTATTTTAATGATGAAAGAAATTTACTGATTAATGATCATGATTCATTTTGTTATATATATTAGTTTCTTTTCTTACTGTGTATACTTCCATCTCTCTTCTTTTCCCCACCTTCCAGAAATTTTCACTCTACCCTGGGATGTCTTTTTTTTTTTTTTTAGCTGTCTATGAAGCTTCAAAAGATTTAATTTCTAGAGCCATCAAGTCACTACCCTTTCAGATCTATTTTGGTTTGATGCTAATAGAGCCTGTCTTTGTGCAAAGGAAGTCTTTCAGAAAGAGTTAATTTGCAATCTCAACAGAGGCTAATTCTCAGCAGAGTAAAAAAAAAGAAAAAAAAAACCCAGCAAGTGTCCTCCAGGTGGAGAAGCAGCCTGGGCCAGGCAGCTGGTGAGGCAGTTAACTCCTCGTGTTCTACTTCTGTGCAGTAGGGTGGGATATTCCTTCAGCCCTCAGCAGTGGGCAGTGGCAGCTTTAAGGTAGAGACAAAATGCTGTTTGTTTTCCTAACAAGGTCCTAGATTTTGGCAGTTAGAAAATGTGCTGTCCTGTGATTTCTTCCTTTTTTTTTTTTTTAACCTGTTTTTCATTTAAAAAAAAAAAAAGGTGAGAGGGAAGAAATCACTCAGGGATTGATTCCTTTGTGATGTGATTCTGCTTTAATTTTATTTAGACTAATAGAAGCTATTTTATCCCAATGACGATTTTTTAAAATTGAGCTGCATGTATAAAATGAATGGGACTTGCTTCCCAGAAATAGTCATGTCATATTCCCAGTTCTTAACTCCCAAGTGAAGTTTATTCTTTATTTTTCCCCCCAAGAAGTGGGCTGGTTAATTTCTTGGGTAGTAATTCAACTCAGTATCAAGAAAATGTGTTACCTTGTGATGTGAAAATGCATTTTGAAAAGAACAAGGAATGCTTTTAGGTTTCAACTTAAAATTTTTACTATCAGTTCAGCACCTAAGTTTTACTGTCAAATGCTTTTCTTTCATCTTATAAGGAATCTAGTTATTCTAATATTGAGCACTTTCAGAGAGAATATTTCATAAAAGAAAGTGTTACAATGAACAGGGATGGAAAACATAGGGCTAAGAGAGGGAGTAGCTATCAGAGTGAAGTCAAAGAAAAATAATGAGCACCTTTGGTTATACGATACCCTGGAGGTGATTTCTAAACCTTTGACCCTTAACCCCAGGGTTCCAGGTGAAACTTCTTTCTTGATGTAGACCTTTTCTGGAAGGGAACTTTTTACAATGTATTGATCCCCACCCCCCCACCCCACTCCCCTGCCCTTGCAGGGCCTTTGCAGAAAAGATTTTTCTCTGCCCCGTTTTCTGTCATATTTAGATCCAATTTGGAAAGTGAAGCAATAAAAGTGCTGAAACCTTTCATTAGGAGTCTGCCATTTTAAAGAATGAACTCTGATCTGTAACCCTCAGACTAAACATTCATCTTCCAGAAATTCAAGTCCAGGATTTGGTTATGGTTTGCTTTTACTTCTTTGAGACACAGCTTGAATGCCTCCATTTGATTTTGTGCTTTCAACACATTTTTGGGATCTGGTGATTTGGGAAGGCATGTAACCATACGGTCTTGATAAGGTGATAGATTTTCACATCCTAGGAATTGGCAGGAAAGGGTAGGAACTGAATCCGATGTGGGAAGGGAAAATTAAGAGCTTGAGCCTAACTCATTCATCTCATGAGATACCTTCTGAGACCTATAATTCCCATAAAATCAATTTTTAGGCAAGTTTTTGTTTTCTTTTTGTTTTTTGGTGTGTGTGTCCCCACCACATGGGATTAATTCTTTTAAATTCTCTTAAAAGTAGAGAGCTTTCTTTCACAAGCGGTGACACAACACTTCTTGGTTAGCCCTTCAGAAAATCAGTTTTGCGGTAAAGAACAAAAAAGTGCCTTGCTTCACCATTCTTGAAAAGAGATTGTATAGAAAGGTAGGGCTGAGGGGCCGGGTGTAACGTAATAAAGGGTAGCAGCACGCATTTTGATCTGGAAGTTGATGGTTTGGGGAGAGGGAGAATCAAACAAAGGCAGGCATATACACCAAATGGGTAAAAACGCCCTGGCGGCAGTATTGGATGTAAAAAAAATTTTTTTCTTTTTCTTTTTTAAAGAAAAAAGCAAAGGGTGCTTTCTGTGTTTTCTAGAGGTGGGCTAGAGAGGGGGCTGAAGTGAAGGACTTTCCTGGCTCTAATAGAGAATTCGGATTAGGGAGGCCGGGCATTTAATCGGTCCGTCGTTGCCCCGCCGGCTCGGTGGGGACGTGTCAGGCGAATCAGCTCTTGGGCGCCTTCTTTCCTTCGCCTCGCCCTGGAGCTTTGATTCTGCTCTCTGCGCTCCGGGCCTTAACCCGGCCTGGGCACGTGCCCAGTTCTCTCACCTCAAGGAGCCGGCTGATGGCTGGCAGCCCCGGGCGGGGACCAGGAGGCGGCGGGCGGCGCACCGGCGCGCAGCGGGTTAAGGCGGCGGGGGCGGCGGCGAAGGGGCGGAGGGAGCGCTGCAGTGGCGGCGGCGGCGGCCCGGCTGCGAGCGCCCGCGTCCCCGGACCGCCGCGGGTTAAGCGCCGCCCGCCGCCGGGAGGGCTGAACCCGGAGCTGCCGCTCCGAGCTCGCATTCGGATCCGCTAGAGCAGGAAGATGGCGACGGACGGCGCGAGCTGCGAGCCCGACTTCTCCCGCGCCGCAGAGGAGGCGGCGAGGGCCCCGGCGGAGGCGGCGGTAACCGAGGTCCCAGGGTGGGCGCGGGGTTCCGGGGTGGGAGCCCCCGGGGCGCTGCCAGCCCGGGCTCTTCCGGGTGCGCTGTCCTCGGGGTGCCCCCTCCTCGGGGTGCCTCATCCCCCGAGGCCGGGGCGAGGTGGCCGCCTGGTTTGGGGATACCGCCTGTCCTTTCCGAGCCTCGCGGGAAGCAGCCCCGGTCCGCCCGGTTCTCGGGGCTCCCTGCGTGTGGCCTCTGTACCCACTCCCTCTGCTTCGGTCGGGTTTGGCCAGGGGTGAGGGCTGGGGTGTGTTTCCCAGCGAACTGGACACCCTCCCATTGTTGGCCTCTCTCTGCGCGCGTGGCTGTGGGCGCGTGTCTCGGAGACGGAGATGCCTGGCACCTCTCAGCGGACCCGGAGAGCAGCGAGGGGGAGGCGGGTTGGCGCCGAGCAGGTGTGGGGATGCCCATTGTGTGTGTGCGTGTGTGTGTATTCATTCGTGTGCCTGAGACCCCTTGGGAGAGGCCCCATGCCCAGCTGTAGGCGCTGCTGCCGCTGAGCGCCGGCGCTTTGGGTCCCAGCTGCCTGCTACCCCATCACTTGGTGATGGGGATTGGGGTTGGGGCGGGGGAGGTGTCCTTGTTCTTCCCGAGACTATGCCCGGGCGAGGTGGAGGTTCAACACCTGGTATCAACACAGTGTTTCTTCTCTGGGGTCTAGAAGCCAAATGAGCTTCCATCCATCGCTGGTCCCTACTTTAACCCCCAGAATCTCCCCGTGCACAGAGGCTCATCGGTTGGTTTCCATCCCGTACCTTAGGGGAAGGCTGGTCCCACATTTCCTGCGTGGAAATGTTTTTGGGGTTTGGGAAGCAGCTTGGTAGGAGCTGCAAGAATCTGCAAAGAAAGGCAGCCCTGGGAGCGCCTCCCACCCTAGGCGCGATTCTGCTGCTCCCCCAGGAGATTCCGGGTAGGATGCGGTGAGCTGAGCGTGGACGCCCCTCCGTTTTTCCCACTCATGGCCTGACCAGACTCGGTGAAGGAGCAGCTGAGGGCAGGGCCAGGTGTGAATAGCCAGAGCTGCTTGAACTTCCTCCCCTTGCATTTGGAGGTAGGGCTTTCTGGAGAGGTAGAGGAGAGATGTGGAGGAAAGCTACTTGGGCATGAGGAGCTGAGCCTGGGAAGGAAAGAGAGAAACAGGGAGAGAAGGAAACACGGAGGCGGAGGGCTGCTGATTTCCACTTGTGAAACTGGCAAGTTTTGATTTGAAACTTTTAGGAAAATAGATTTTTCATTCTTTACGTAGAAAATGTGATCTTAAGATTTCGTATGAAATCTGCCTACTTGTGATGCAGGAAATCAGTTCCCCTGCGTGAAGTAAAAGAAGGTAGCTATTAAGACAACAAACCTCTCCGAGAAGTTGAAGTGATTGGGTACCTTCATCCCCAAGAGATGGTAAGGGGAGGGGAGTGAGAGAAAAAAGAAAGAGGGGTGTGTTTCTTGTTTCCCAGGAAGGTTGAATTTGTTTGCTTAATTGACTTAAAATGGGTTTTTCTATTACCCTCAGTATTTTAATCACCTGACAATTAAATCAAACAAAAACAGCTGAGTTATGCTCTGTAGCTGACCTGTAGTTTTATTTGGTTAGATTATAAACAGAGCCTTAGACACTAGGCAGATTTTTTTGTTAACAAGTTCAGTGTTCCCTTTCTGCTGTTTGAAATTTTCAGGAGCCTGATTTTTAACAGCTTATAGGTAGAAGTTTGATCATTTCACCCTGGTTGATTTGAATAGCCATGAAAAAACTGTGAAAGTGAAACTCCTTTGTTATTTCCATAAAATCCTATAGGGTTCTGAGGAGATGCAATAAGAATTCTTAATCTAGTATTTAAAAAAATGTTTGGTACTTTAGTGAAATTTTAATGATGGCTTCTTATGCAGTAAACTGAACATTTAACTTTTCACTTAATAAAGTACGGTCTGCCTATATCAGCTACTTGACCTATAGACTGATTTTTTTTTTTTTTTTTTTTGACATCGGCAGGCGGACTCTCAACCACTGCGCCACCAGGGAAGCCCCCTAGACTGATTTTTAAATTAAAGTTAGGTTGAAGAATATTTGTCATTATAACTGCCTCTTATCTCATGATTAAAATTTAAAGGCATGTTGATGCATTTTGAGTTTATAGCAGCCGAGGACTTAATTTTTTAGTGGGTAATTCTTTTTTGAATTTTATTTCATTTCAAGTTGGTTTACTTATTATGCATTTTATATGTATATTTGGCAGTAATGAGTCAATGGAAACCCAAAGCAGTAGGCTATTTTCGAAAGTGAATGTTTTCACTAAGTTTTGACTATTTAGATTGTTGCTTAGAGACAAGTTTAATTTATAGTTTTCAGCTTAATATGATTTTCAGTGGAGTGCTTTAAATTTAGTTTGTGGTCCTTGTTCTTAGCTGCTTAAATCCTGAAAGCATCCCAAGTATAAGGCTAAGGTAACAGCTACATTATTCAATAGGGTCATATTAATAGTCTTTGCTGTGAACCATGCCGGAGACCTGGGTTATTTTCAGCGCCTTAGCCAAATGTGATGACTCTTAGACTATATTGCTATGTCTACTCTGAAAATACGTCCTAATGGATAAGGCACTATGGAAAACAGAAATCTTCCAGCTTTTTATTGTCACCAAAGAATTTAAGAGTGAAAGGAAAATGTAGATCTTTTTAGAACTATGTTTGGGAAGCAGACCAACATTCTTGTCATTCTGGGCTTTTCTGGAGCAACTAATATACAAAAAGTAGATATAAATTTTGTTGTCATGGTGATAGTGACAAGAAAAAACCTGGATAACTATTTTGTTAAAAATGCACAATAGTGATGTTAAACAAATTAGCAGCTGGCACCTTGAAAATTGTGTTTCCAGGTGACAGTACTGAACGTAAATGCAATAAAAAGAAACTTTTTAGCCAATTTTGCTAAAATTTCTTTAAAAAATTAGTTATGTGGCAGCTATAGAGTATTGAAAGTTTCACAGTATAACTTAGGTAAGAAATATTGTAGATTTAACACACATTACCAAATACATACTGAAGTGGAGACATTGTAACATCTTTGCTGTCCTAAAGTAAAACATTTCAGTGCTAGAACCTCACATGCACCAAGGAGTCAAATCAAAGACCATGGTGTCATGAGAGGCACAAAAAATTTGCATTAGGAGTCTGGAGAAGAAGAGTCACAGGCAGGATTCCTAGTGGAAGGATCTGGAGACATTCCACAGAAGGATGGAGGACTTGGGCAGGGAGAGACTGCAGGTAGCTGTGTACAAGTGTGGTGGGTTTCTAGGGTTCCTTGAGAGGGGGCCTAGGGCAAAGATGAGCATAGAAGTTTCAGTCTCAAGTATGTGCTTTAGAAAAACTGCTTAAAGGTTGAAGAAATAGACAAAAATATTCCCCAAAGATCAGAATATAACAGTTTATCATGATGCTTCTTACTTTGTTTATTCTTAAATAGGTTATATATTTAGGTTTGCGTCTGTTTTTTGGACTTTATTATCGTTGTTGCTGTCACTGTTATATTTCCCACAGGAGCAATTTTGTTTAGAGAAAATATTTGTCCTCCTCTATGATTGAATACATGCCTAGGCTAGACTGCCAGTTGGTTTTATCCTCCTGTGTTTCACATAACTTTATGAGGTGAGAAAATGGTTCACAGACTTAGTACTTAGCCATTTACAAATATCTGCTGTTGATCATATGCACAGCAAGGCCCTGGCTGGGAGAGAGCAGCCTCATCTTTCAAGAAGAGCAGTGTGGGTTTCATTTGTAAAAGCTAAGGTTTCTTAGCACAGCTCCAGGCACATTGTAGATGTTCCACCAATATTTATTGAATGAAGAAAATGAACACTCACCAAGAGGCTGTGTCATAATTCTTAATGTTGATTGGCTAACTAGAAATTTTACTTCATGTGTTACTAGATGGTGATGAAACTGTTGTCCTGAAGTTTGTAGTAATTAACATTATAGATGTTAGAGGGCTCTTCTTGTTTGAGCACAATGACCCTGATTCTTATGGTTTTGGGTTTTCATTTTTATATTGTCCCCTTCTAAGCTGCTTTGCTCAATGATATTTCAGATACTTCACAGATTTTCTTTTTTTTAAATTTTAACTTAATTTCCAACATGGTTAGTTTTCCCTTTAAATTTTCCCTCTTCAAAACAATGGTTGAGGCTGGGGATGCGCAGGTGGAGGGATGGAAATTGCACCCCTCCCATCCCGAATTCTTCTAACAATAGAGTCAAGGCCAAATCACCCACTGGGGTGTGGAGGAGGGGATGGTTGAGAGGGGATCCAGAGGGAGCTGCAGGGAAGTTTGGAAACAGGAAAAGGAAGTAGAAGGAAAGATTGCGCAGGAAGGAGGTTTGCAATAGTCTGCATATGTCTAGAAACGTGGGACTAGATTTCAGCTTTGAAGGTGCCCCGGAAGGATGGATAGTTTCTCTCCCTTCTGCCCCTGCATACTTTACCACCTAAGCACCGTCTGATTATTGCTTTAGAAGGAGGCTTTATTTGAATGCACTTGATTGTATTCTTCTCTGTTGGAGCTCCTTTGCAGGACTAATATTAACAGGGAAAAGGAAACTCGTCTTTGATGATTAGGTAAAGAAATGGAGAACAGTTACAAGAGAGATGATGATAATGATGACATTGAAAGCAGAGGATTTAAAAATTTTTACTTTAATTTCTGAAAATAACTTGCACAAAATAATGAGATCATATTATTAATGCTGTGCACAGGGTGGTGCCATCCATGTAGAAATCCTGGTTTAAGAGAAAAAAATTGTTGTCTTGGAATAAATTGTTAGTAAATAACCAAATAGGTTGAACATGGATTTAAAATGTTATTATAGTAAGTGCAGTAGAGCCCACATTGTTACGTGGAATGGACACTTGTTTGCAAATGATTTGGTTTTGACATTTTTATATTTCATTGAAAAGGCAACAAGGTAATGCCAAAGGCCTGAGTTCTTCTACAGAAGGGCCTTGTAAATGTAGGAAGATCATTTAGTCGCTCATGTCTCAGCTCTTCGCTTGAAAATCAGCGTGCTGACCGTTGCCACCTGCAGATAATTGAAGTGATAGTCTTCAATGCATTCTAAGCTCCTTAAGGGACAATTACTGGATCTGGGTGCCAGCTCACACGTGAAAATGATCCATGTCCCACATGGGGTGGTGTTAACATTGAAAAACTGAGTCACGCTGGAAATAGACATTTGTTTTATCTGAGATGTGGTCCTTTTTTTTCTCCAAAGTAAAAATGGAGGCTGAGAGGAGATCTAAAAGGAGGAAACGGGAGGTAGCTGCACTTAATTACCAGAGGCTACCGCCCCTAACTGAGCCACGTTTGTGCTTTTCATTCCCATTTTCTCGAACTTGAAATTAATTACATCTATTACCAGGTTTCCTTCCTGACAGTCTGTTTACTTGTTGGTTTTACTTCCTTCTAATGCACTGAGTTGCTTGTCTTGCGTGACAGACCCCGGGTGGGGGTGGCATGGTTGATTTGAGGTGCATGGCCATGGAGAGTTGATCCAAGTTCTCAGCATGTGGCTTTAAAGGCACAACGCCAAGTTGCCCTACTTTTAGGTTACTGTAAATGGTTTTTGAAAAATGAATGAAAATGATTGATCGGTTACTTAGTTGCCCCCAGAGTGGGCCATAACATTGTATCTAAGTAAGACCAGTATATCCATTTACACATCATTTACATGGTTTGTGTTGTTATACTGAGTGAAAGAGGCATTTTCACACCAAAAGCGGGAGGCATATATGTTAGGTAAAATCATGTAAAGATGTAATACTCTTGCTGTCCTGACACTTCTAGTAGAGGTGAGAAAATAGAGTAAATATGGATAAGTAAGTTTAATATAGTGAGGAAATACACAAGGCAGGGCATGATTAATTGTAAATCAAAGAATAGAACCGACTGTAAGATTCAACTGAGAAAACGAGAGATCTATGTGTCTGGAAAGACATAAGGAAGTGGGATTCGAGCTGTGTCCTGAAGAAAATGGGATTCAGATGAATTAGAGGAGAAAGGAGGATTATTAGGAAGAACGAAATTAGAGGTATGCAGCCCTGGGCAGGAAAACTCTTACCTCCCTGTAGAGAGAAATCAGGAGGAATAATCTCAAAGCAAGACATAACTGCAGAAATAGTTTGAAATAGTTTTAGACCATGGAAACACATACTTTTCATCGTGAAAATCCTTATAACTGGCCAAATTCACATTTTAAAAATAATGTAAGGGTTCTTTTTAATTTTTTCACGTTAATGATAGTGTTCAAATTTTGCTTTTTCTCCTTAGTCTCAAGATGAGTTTCATTGCTTTTCCCTTCCTTACAGCCTTTTTTATTCATTCCCAAAGCATAAATCTTGCTTACACAGGAAGTTCTAAATGCATTATTATTAGTACCCACTATTAAACTGGGAGGAAAATACATTTCTGTTACTTCTGAGTAAAGAGGCAAAATCAATTTTCTTCAAATATTTCTCAAAGGCTTCAACGAATGACCTAAATTTCGTCAGTCCAGTAATCCAGTTACTCTGATGGTATGTGAAATCAGGACATTTGGTGTCTGGAAGAGACTTTAAAGATCACTTAGTACAACATTCTCTTCTTACCACTGAGAAACCGGAGGTCCAAAGAGATGAAATAAGGTTCTTTCAGTCCATCTGCTTTCTCAGGTACCCCTCCTCCCTCCCTTGTAAATTCATTGATCAAATGTAGGCACAACCCACTAGATTTGAAACTGGAGGAGATGCTCTGGGTGTCTGTGAGAGAAGCCAGAGAACATGTTCGGCTTTGTGTCTGGTCACTAGATTTTCACCATAGCTGATGTGTTTGGGCAAAGATCTGAGGGACACTTCTGCCACTGTGACTCATAATAACTCCTGAAGGCTTTTATGGTACCCATCAATGTGCTCACCCCATTAATTCCTAAAGGATACAGGTAAGGGTCTTCTGGTGCTTTTTGGCTGTGACTGTCGAATTCCCTACGTAAACCAAGTATTTTAGATTTGTTTCTTTCAGGAAGAGTGGGAGGAGAGTGATAGTGGAGGAAACTTGGTATTGGCCTATGTTCAGTTGGCAATTTAAGATGACAGTTCAGCCAGGTTCTATTTTGTCATCTTCCTCCCTTTCCCTCCCTCTCTCCGAGCCTATAGGAGAATATCCAGAAGAATGCCATCCCCACACCTGCTCCGCATAATTCAGAGCTGTTGCAGACTGCTGTGTTGAACAGGAAGAGTTTGAGGCTGTGTCTCCTCTTTCATGTATATATGCCCCAAAGAAGTCTTTCTATCTGATGGCCAGACTCTGGATTAGTTTAAGCTGCCTGTGCCAGATTTTTAAAAATAGGTGTTAAGAAGTGCTTTTCCTAGAGTACTTTTCCTGGCAGACATCAAACATTGACAGGCAGGGGAGTGGCCTGTGGAGTTGAAATCTACCAGTTTCTCTTTTTCCCTTTATTTTCTGAGTGCCTTGCCATCACTAAAAAATGAGATTTGGATTTTTCTCTGTTAATTAGGAAAAGCTGTTGCAGTAGTTATAAAGCTTAGTCTCTTAACATGTCTGCTTTGGTTTTTTTGGGGGTGGGGAGGCATGGGTGTCATGTTGGCTTAGGTGCCTTTATGGAGATCCCAATTTTTTATATGAGCGTGGCATTTAGATCTATCCGGTCTTGTCTCTTCTTTTGAAAATTCGGTTATCAAGTTAGTCTTTTAAAATATTACATGATTTATCACAAAAAAATGAGAGGAAACTTTTGTAGGTGATGGATTTGTTTATGGCATAGATTGTGGTGAAGCTTTCCCGGGTATATATACTTATCTTCAAACTCATCAAATTATATACATTAAAAATGTACAGCATTTTAATGTCAATTCTACCTTGAAGTGGTTTAAAAATTATACAAGTTAGAATAATTTTTTTGCTCTTAAACCAAGAAACTTGAATAATTGCTTTTTCTATATCTAAGTACTTTTGCACTATAAGTGCATCAGGTCAGATAAATGATGCTTAATATGAAACAATAATAGTTTTTTTAATGGGATTTTTGCTTCTGAGCTTCTTTATTTTTCTAAAACTACCAAAATGTTTTGAATTTATTTGTAAAATACTGAGAGTCCTAAGACCTGTAACATAATTCATGTACTTTCTTTTATCCAGTTTTGCCGGAATAGGGAATGAAAACATCAAGTATTGGAGAATGACCCTTTGAAAATATTCTTATAATATTTTTATGATTGAAGGCCAGCATTAGAAGTGTCTTTAGTGAGGAAGTGGGGGTGAGACGCAGGGGAGAGAGAAGCAGGCAGACAGATGCACTCAATGTTTAAAATAATACATCACTTAATATATTTTGATGGGAGACATTTTTTTAACACTCTCTGTAACATAATTTATGGTTTAGCAAGAATCCTTGTAACAGTGTTTCTTTAATGAATTTTCCTTTTTATTGACGGTGATGTATTAAAAAATAGACGTGTTGGTTGCCGGTCACATGTTGTGATGTTGATGATGATGGAACCAGGGCAAGCTCTCCTGAGTCTAATGTGAATCAGAATCTTGGCAATGTCTTCCATAATTTATTAGTTTTTAAAATGGAGTGCTTTGCTTGGAAAGCTTCAGGGAAACAAGGACAATAAAATGTACAATTAATTAAAATCTTTAGAACCACCAGCAGTAGCATTAATAAAATGTTACCATCTAATGCACATAGAATTGCATCTAACTCTCCCATCTCAGTGGGGAAAAACCAGGATAAAAGAGTCTTTCATCATAGTCAATAAACTGAGTTTATTGGACTTGGGCTGATAGATTTTCAAAGAAATAGGCTCATAGCCAATAGCCCTCCTCCCTACATAAAACATCTGGGTGCTCTCAGCTTTAATAATAACAGTCACCTGCCTTTATTTAGTACTTCATTGACATGTTCTTTTTTTTTAATCGAAGTATAGTTGATTTACCGTGTTATGTTAATTTCTGCTATACAGCAAAGTGATTCAGTTATACATACATATGTACGTACATACATATATATACATATATATGTATATACATTCTTTTGTTATATTCTTTTCCATTATGTTTTTTCATAAGATACTGAATATAGTTCTCTGAGATATACATATACAGTAGGACCTTGTTGTTTATTCATCCTATATATAATAGCTCACATCTGCTAATCCCAAAATCCCACTCCATCCCTACCCCAACCCCCTTGCGCTTGGCAACCTCAAGTGTGTTCTCTGTGTCCGTGAGTCTGTTTCTGTTTCGTAGATAGGTTCATTTGTGTCATATTTTAGATTCCACGTATAAGTGATATCATATTGTCTTCCTCTTTCTGACTTCACTTAGTATGATGATCTCTAGTTGCATCCATATTGCTGCAGATGGCATTATTTCATTCTTTTTTATGGCTGAGTAGCATTCCATTGTATATATGTACCACATCTTTATCCGTTCATCTGTCGATGGACATTTAGGTTGTTTCGATGTCTTGGCTGTTGTGAATAGTGCTGCTGTGAACATGGGCGTGCATGTCATTGATAAGTTCTTGTTTAATCCTCACAGGAACTTTGTGGGATAGATGTTGGGATTTCTTTTATGTAGATGAGAAAACAGACTCAGATAAGTTACAGAATGCTTCTCCAAGTATCGTCTTTGGACCAGAACCACCAACAGCAGCGGGAGCACACAGAAAGGCAAATTCACGGCCCTACCTCAGAATCAAACTTCAGGGAGGGAGCCCAGCAATCTGTGTTAACAGATTGTTAATCTCCAGGTGATTCTTATGCCTGAATTTGAAAAGAACTGGGTTATAAGACTTACGTGAAATAAGTATGAATAGGAGCAGAATTTAAGCCCTAGTATATCGGACTTTACTATTCACAGAACATCCATAAGTTAACCTTCCAAACAAGGGTCTCCCAGAACTATCCATCCTGTAGGCTTGCTATAGGTTTTTTTCTTTTTTTTCCATCCTTAGCCCCTGCCTTTACAAATAACCGCTCTGTTGAATGTATGTGCGAAAAGAAACAGTTTTAAGAGGAAGATCCTTTGAAAATCTTTCTTCAGAGAGCCAGCTAGCTCTGGTCTCTTTCCCCTTTATACCATCATCTTCTTCCAGAAGGTTCTTTGGAAACTGAGAAGTGACCAGTTCTGGCCATACCTGTTTGGAAGTCCCTGGAATCGCTTATGGGCTTTGCTATGTTTACTTCTGTGTCATCACAATGATAGTACGGTGTCAGATACATAGGTGCTAAGCTAGTTCTCATTGGATCATTGATAGAATAGCACTGTTTTCATCTCTAGAATGTTGGCACTGTGCTGACAAAGTGTGCAGACAAATCACAGTACTTGGTTGCAGTTTTGCCATTTCCTGGTTGTGTGAACTGCGTGCATTATCCGACTCCTGAGTTGGGGTTTCCTCATCCGAAAAATAGAGGGGATGATGCCTATTTTATAGGTTAGATTTGGTTCTTTGACAGTTCTTTGGAAACCACTGGGTGCTAGGCAGATGCGAAGGCATGTTCGGAAACGTCCTGAAGACTGGCTTCTGAGGTCGGGTGTCCTGAGACGTTTGGGGATGAACGTGTGCTCCCCTCCCTCTGATGGTGACTGGGTTTGTCAAATGAGTCTCCACGGAAGGGAGAAGTGGGCTGTGTGCTGTAGAGGAAGCTGGGGCTGTGGACTCACCCAGGCCCGGCTGTGAGCACGCTAACCCGTCATCTCTCAGCTTCATCTATAAGATGGCTATCAGGAGACCTGCTTGTAAAAGTTGTTGTGAGGAAAGAGGGCAGAGTTGGAGACAAGAGAGTTGGGAACCAGACTTGCCTGACCACAGGCCCAGATGACTGCATGTGGGTGGCAGGCCAGGCCTCTTACAAGCACACTACGTGTGCGTGTGTGTGTTTGGTTGCGGGTAGCACAGAGCATGCTTCTTCTAAGGCAGCTGCTACTTGGCTCTACGGATTATTACCCTGTGGGAATGTGAATCTGGGGTTATCCGGTCATCTGAATTTTGAGGGGAAGCCAGCGATCTGGATCTTTGGGTGACATCTTTAGATTTTCTTAGCACTGACTGAATAAAACAAAACACTTTGTGGCCCAAGTAACACACATCTGTGGGCCAGATTTGGCTGTAGGCTGCTAGCTGGTGGCCTCTGCTGCAGTGTTTTATAAACATGACCTGTTATTATTGGAAGTCTTGGAATTTATAATAACCTCACAGGAGCCTTTATGTTGGGGCCCTTCGAGCAATACGTTCGTGCTCTCTTTGCTACCTTTGCAACTTCTCCCCAACACACACTGGGCCTGTTTTGATACAAACTCCAGGGACTTTAAATTTGTATTGCATGGTATAATTTAAAGAGATCCTGCAGCTGGGTGGGGAGGCAGGCTAGGAAAATAGATCTCCTTAGTGGAGAGATTTGGGATATTGGCACTGTGGTTCTTACCTCTCCTCCTAGAAGGTCAGACCGTGGATTGCTGCCAAACGGGGCCCCTCGGGTTTGCTGAGCCACTGGGATAAAAATGGTCCATTGCACACCTTTAGGAAGTTTCTTCATGTTTTAAAATTTGTGTTACAGAAAAAAGACTTCGATGTGGACAACCTCAGTAAATCAGAGCTTCGGATGCTCCTCAGCGTGATGGAAGGGGAGCTGGAGGCCAGAGACCTCGTCATCGAGGCCCTGCGGGTAAGAACCTTCTAGGGCCGAGTCCCATTTCTATATCATTTTCTTTTCTCAAATGGCCAGTGGCAAAGCTGCTGCTTCTTAATTTTTGAGTCATATAGATTTAAAATGTTACATCAGGTTAAAATGTGCCCCTTACCCCAGATACCAACCCATAACCTTGATAAGCCCAAACACACACTGAGGTCAGATGGTCATTGAAAGGAGGGGGAATGATTCTAAACCGTTTAATTTGAGGAACTTGAGAATTAAGCTGTATTGCTTCTGAAATCCTTTTATGTTTCCCATATGTATTTGGTTAAAGACACAAGTTCTCAAAAAATTGGTAGCTTGGTATCCTAAACATATGTGAGGCCAGTGAGGAAAAACTAAGAGAATCATTTATAAAAGAAATTGCTGAAAATAGAGGTTTTTTTCCTTCATGTATAAATTATGATTTCTTATTTTCAGAGACTCTTGAGTTAAAAACTAAATGTTTATACGTACATAATGTATCTTCGAATAGTTTTATTACTTTTTTCATCTGATCTTACAGTAATTTTTAACTTTCCATAATTTGCAAAGAATTATCTTCCAGTATATTAGAATACCTCAGTAAAGTTTTGTTTCCTTAAAAATTATGTTAGAAAATTCTACATCAAGAAAGCTTAGGGCTTCCCTGGTGGCGCAGTGGTTGAGAGTCCGCCTGCCAATGCAGGGGACACGGGTTCGTGCTCCGGTCCGGGAAGATCCCACATGCCGCGGAGCGGCTGGGCCCGTGAGCCATGGCCGCTGAGCCTGCGCGTCCGGAGCCTGTGCTCCGCAACGGGAGAGGCCACAACAGTGAGAGGCCCGCGTACCGCAAAAAAAAAAAAGAAAGCTTAACTGGTCACTCGCAAGATTGCGCTTGTTTTGGTATGTGAGCCAAACTTAAGGTTTTATTTTCCTCTTTTATATTTAATACTTTGTATGTAATCAGGTGTTTCCTGACTCTTGGTCATTTGACCGAGAGGGATATATTTATTACACAGGAAGTATGGATTTATTTTTTTCACCAGGGAATATTTCCTCAAACTTTGTCTTCGGGAGTTTATTTTAACAAGTGAAACTCTGTGGAATGTATCAGTAAAAACAAGGTTGCCCCTACGGGTGCTAATATGGTGGGGAAAGAGATAACGGTGGACGCGCTGAGAATCCAGTGGGGCAAGGGGCAACAGTTCCTGAAATAATGAGTTAAGTACATTTTCGTAACCTGGAAATTGGTATAGTGGGGATAATAATCATTCTTCAATCTGATGACAGAGAGTGATGGCTCAGAAAAAGTGGAGTGTGATTATAACACCTCCATGCCAGTGATGAATTGAGGGTGTGGATCTCCATGCCAGTGATGAATTGAGGGTGTGGATCTCCATGCCAGTGATGAATTGAGGGTGTGGATCTCCATGCCAGTGATGAATTGAGGGTGTGGATTTTTGAAGGCTAAGAATTGCTAAGTAGACTTGTGTGCAGTTTGATAGTGAGAGGTAATCTTCCTGTTTCACTTTTGGGACATTTGCACTGTTTGCCAGTGTATATTTTCTTGAATGAACTTTGGGGGAGACAGGCTAAGGCAGTGCATCACTCAGATCTGTGACCCTCAGCCCAAGGCGAGAACAAGGCAGCAGTCACCTGTGAGGCCAGTAGTGTAGCTTCTTGGGAGCAAAGAGATGTGAGGGCTTCAGTTCTCCCTTAGGTATTTCTCTGTCCCTCTCTATTCGCCTGTAAAAGGCATCAGCACCGTGGCATCTCCCTCTGCTCACACAAATGTTGGAGCATTTAGCAGAGTCTGTGTTTTTATGTAGCACCTTAGCAACCACATGTATTTCTCATTTTTACTTAATTGCGATACTTTCAAACTTGAGCAGAGGTAAAGGCTTGCTAATGATCAGGGCTTGCCAAACTGAAAGTTTTTCATAGAATCAAAGCATGTTGGAGCTGCAAGGAGCCTTAGGCGATATTCTAGTTCAGGATTTGCATATCTATCAGACCTAGTTTTTCATTTTCATAAAATACTTTGTATTACCCTTTTACTATGCTGAAATGAAATGTATGGAAAATTGCATATGTAAGTAGGCTATGTTAATAATAACCAATACATTGCCCTAATTGTGATAAAAAGTAACAGGAGAGTGATTTATAATAAAATATTAGGTGTTTCAACATATAACTGCTCAGGCATGACTAGTGGAAGACATGATAAAATAGATGGCTGTTCCCACCTATTCTCATAACATTGACATGAGTGCAGTCGTTGCAAAAGAATCCTGATCCACACATGCCATGTCATTGACTTGGGTACAGGGAGCGGATTTACTATTGGTGAGATGATTTTTCTGAAGTGGTGAATGACACTTGGTAAAGTTCCCAACAAAAGCAGACATTTACATGACAGTTGAATGGCTGAAAAATTTAGTGTTCATTTAAACTGAATTAAAACAACTTGTTTATGTGTGGAAAGAAGTTACTCTTTAGGCTCAGATAGTCATACTGAAGGTTCTAATGAAAGGAATGAGCAGAGGGACCTTTGAAAATTCTGGGGACTTGGGACAGTTCCTGAATGTGTAGCAGACCCCTAGCCCTGCTCCCTAAGTGCCAATCACTGTGAAAACTAATTGTTCTTGCTTATTTCCAAGACATCTAGGGTACTGCCCCTGTGGAGGACCACTGGCTGATACCAGTCTCTTTTATTTATAGATTGAAATCAAACAAACAATAAGGAAGTCCAAAGAGATTGAGACTTCTCAGGTTGAAAATGTGGCATGCCAGAACTTGGCATGTTTGGAGATTCTTAAAGCCTTTCGTCCCTTTTTAACATTGAGAATTGTGATTGATTTGTTTAGATCATTGCATTTTTAGGAGTAGGTAATAATGTCATTTTCATATACCTGTCGCAGCTGTGGTAGACTCACTGTGGTGATTTACTGATTGACTATTCCCTTGGGGGCGTTAGTTGGAACTGGTGAAACTAGTGAAATATTTACTTGGGTCCAGATGTATCCTTTAGTTACCTTTTCCTTTAACAGTAGAATATAATTTAGTGACTGGCTAGTGCCCCAGAAAGAAATTGGGAAGGAGAGAGAATGTGAAACTTTTATTTTTACTTCATATTATAAGATAAACTTATTCCTAACTTAAAAGTCAAAATCTAAATTAGTAAACAGTATTCAGTTGGGAGAAATACATTTTGTTTCAAGAAAAAGTCAAAAGTACTTTCTCAGTAAAGATTTTTGAATTTAATATGTAAATTGTGATTTTTTTTTTTTGAGATACAAGATGCCTAATTTGTGCCCTGAATTTTATTAAAATTTAGAAATGATTTCTGTTGTGAGGCATTCAAATTCTTTAGAATTTTAGAAACTTTAAAAAGATATTTCAGACCAAGCTATTTTACTTTTTTTATCGTGTTATCCTGATGCTCTTGATTGTCAGGTTACCATGAAAAGTTGCATAGATCATTGAATTAATGGCCGTAGACTTGTCAGGACAATCCATAAATATGATTTTGGGGGAAGGGTGTCAGGAAATTAGAATATATATTTTGGTACTTTTACTGTTTTCAGATGTTTAAGGTAAAAATATTTCTCAGTAAGTTTATGACTTTATAGCAGATATAATATTTAAGACATTAATTTTTATCGGGGGGAAATTATATTTTAAAAAGGGCAATATTAATGGAAAATCTGAATTGTATAAAGCTGCTTAAATGTAATATGTTTTAATTTCATCGCATAAGAAATATTTTGTTTCTCAGTGATTTTCCTCTCATTCACATAAAGTAGGAATAAATTGTTGAATGAATATATTCTATATCAAATAAAATCTAGAAAATACTTTGGAGTTTAATAAAGAATGTGTGCAACAAGAAGCAGCTATATTTTCTGAAAACCAAGATAGACACAGAGGCTTCTGAATCAAGCTTAATTGAATGTTCAAGATATGAATATACAACTTAATCCAGAAATCATTATTTCAATGCTCAGTGTTTAGTTTGTGGAATCCTCTGGCCCTCACTCCCTTTTCTCTCTAGCTACTAGTATTTTTACCAGCATCTTACTCAAAGGGGAGACAAAGGCAGGAAGATGAAAATGCTGTAATTATAAAATTTTAAGAGTTAAAATTGTTTTAGCCTCCATTTTTACAGGGTCTAGCCTGCTATCATTAGCATGAGTTTATGTAAATATTATATCATTGAAACAATGAATTCCTTGGGCAGGTAGCTCCAGATTTGCCTTCTTTTTCCATTTGGATTAGATAAATGAGAATTAACACTATTAACAGACATGGCAGTTCTTCATCCTAACCAGTAGTCACTATAGAGTGACCGTATAATCCAGATTTTCAAGTCTTATTCACACTGAAACTTTAAGAAGTTAGCCAGTTTAACATTTCCTCAGATAGACAGCGTTTGTAACCCTTGTATCATAGGGGATATCAGATTTTAGAATTGACTTGTGCAAGCAGCTGCAACAAAGAGACCCAAAGTATAATAGATTATATAGGTAGTTCATTTCTCACATACCATTCTGGAGATGATTGATCTCTGCTGGAGGGGCAGCTCTGTGCCAAGTGGTCTTCAGCTACCCAGGTGGCTTATTGCTCTCCTTAGGGAATTAGCGTCCTCTGTACGGTTGAAACTTGGTCAATGCCACCTCCACATCCCAACCTACGGTGAAGGGTGGGGGCAAGGGTGGAAATGAAGGAGAAGCAACTTCCTGTAAGCAGCGCACACATGTGCATTGGTGAGAACCTTTTGTGGACGCACCTAGCTGCAAGGGAAGCTGGGAAATGTCACCCGCTGGCTGGCTACATGCTAGTGCTGTGGAGGAAGGGAGGAGCTTAGAGGACCCCTAACAACCTAATATAGCCCATTATCTTGGTGTAATGTTACCGTATACAGTGTCCTGGGATATGGCACAAGAAGATCCTTCTTTCTCCTTCCGTCAGTAAATATTTGTTAAGTGCCTACTTTGTACCAGGCACAGAAAGTTTGAACTGAATGTCACTGGAGCTTTATTACAATGCCAAGATTGTTCCCATTTAGAAAATTCTTGTATCTTGACTTTATATATTTAAAATTAATTGTTCTGAGTAGTGTCATTTGGGCCTAAGTTATACTTTCTCAGGCGGTGACTCAGTATGTATTTTGCCTAGAATATCTTCCTTTTTGAAAACCTGACCTTTCCATTGGGTTCAAAACTAACTCAATTAAAAAAATTTTTTTTAACGGTTTTGTTTTAAAGCAGGGTTTTTCCGCCCTCAGCACGATTGACACTTGGGGCCAGGTGTTTGTTGCTGCTGTTGTTGCAGGGAGGGGGCTATCTTCTGCACTGCAGGATGCTTTGTAGCCTCCCTGGCCTCTGTGCTCACTAGATGCCAGCAGCACCTCCCTAGTTGTGACAGCCAAAAAGGTCTCCAGATCACCCCCATTTGGGAAACACTGCTGTAAAGTAATACTGGTTAAGGAAATGCCACTTTCAAAACTAATATGCTGAAATAAATATAAGAACTTTAATGATTCAAATATATTTTATGGTACAGTGATTTTCCTGTGCAATATTTTTTCTCAAAGCTAAAAATTAATCTGAAAATGCCATTTTAACAAATTTCATGACTCTTTCAAAACACGCCACCTATTTAAAATTGCATTATAGCTTCTTAGGCAGAACTTAAATGTTTTATTTTTAAAATTCAAAAACCTTTATGGCTGTATGGCTCAGTGCTGGAAACTTTACATAGAACAAAGTCAGTCTTTTTAAATAAAATGAAAGCATTAAATAGAATAATGTTTCCACTCATTTTGAAAGCAGCTGCACGTATACTACAGAGTATTATGAGGGTTTTCCTCCTATGACTTGTCTGCTAAATAATGATAAAAGAATAACATTCTGGTTTCAGCTAAGTAAAACACGCAGCCTTTTGTATTTCAAAATTCTCCTATGATTGCAGGCAATTGACTGACCAAAACGTACCCTTTTTTGTGCTGTTTATTTTAATTAACGAATGAATTTGCTGAGCAGAGCTGAATTCGTGAAACATAAATTGTTTTCTTCCCCGTCTGCTGAGATAACGCCTTTGTTCTGCGTCTAGAAAAAGGAAGAGAGTTGACCAGACGTTGTGTTTTTTCTGCAAGCCAATGAGTTTTTCATAATATACAATAGCTGATGATTTTTAAATAGCATTGTATTTGGTCTAGTAGGGCAAACAGGAAATATCAATTTTGATTTTTTCAGAGAGACTTTATTTTCCCTGTTGAACATTTGCTATTAGTGAAGGAAAAAAATAGAAGAATATCAGGCTGCTTTCTTTTTAATATTAGGGGTAGGGGATGAAGAGGTACAAACTATTAGGTATAAAATAAGCTACAAGGATATATTGTACAACACAACAGGGGATATAGTCAATATTTTGTAATAACTATAAATGGAGTATAACCTTTAAAGATTGTGAATCACTGTATCGTACTTATAGAATATTGTACAGCAATGGCACTTCAATAAAAAATATATAAATGAAATCATATGGTAAAAAAAAAGGTAATGATGCCATGAAAGCAAAGCGTTTATCACTACCATTTAATACGCAACTGACGTCACTCAAGTAACATTTTCCTCCTGATTATTAATAAATCAGTAGGATATCTGTGAGAACAAACTAAAGATGAAGGTTTCCCAGCTCAGTGATGTACCATTTGATCCACACTGGGTGCAGGATAGGTTCACGGTTACAAATGGTATGAAACCAGGAATGTACTTTTGTACACTTCGAAGATTATCATAATTTGTGGGACTGTCAGTTCAATTAACCGTTACTTTAGAATTAGTTCCCTGTGATCTGAAAATAAAGGGTGTTCCTTTGAGGCATTCTGATAATATTTCAGCCATCTCATCTTAACCCTCAGTGGCTAAGCTACAAGTCATGGGTTCTTGTGGGAATTTCCTTTGCCACATATATGACTAATTCTATCTTGATTATAAGAAGAAACAAGGGTCTAAAGCAGTACCCGAAGTTCTACCCTCCTTCTCTTTGGTTGTGGTTACTTTGGGAAGAAAAGAGGTTTCAGGTTCTGCTTTTCAGTCTTCTGAGTCAAAATATAAGTAGTTGTTGAACAAATAAGAAAGGAAAGGCTATATCCCATATTTCAAATGTAGTTGGGCAGGGTGGGGAAAGGTGAGGGGATCCAGCATCCATTTCTTCAGCAGATGTTTATTGTCTGCAGACATGTCCTGGGCTTCGAGGGTCGTGACCGAGGGGTATGCTTTCTTTCTCATGGATCTTAGAGTCTAGTGGGAGAGATTGACATTAAACCAATAAACACAATATCTAAGTACAAATTATGATTATGAAAGAAAAGGAAAGAATGTTAACGAGATTCAGGGTAGCTTATATTGGGTCAGAAAAGACTTCCCTGTGGAAGTGACGCTCCCTGAGACTTGAAGGAGGGATATCCTGAGCCCAGTTGGAAGAAGGGTGTTCAGGCAAAGGGAGTGGCACATTCAAAAGCCCTTGGAGAGGAAGGAGCTTGATAACTTGATAGGAACTTCAGGAAACCGGACAGCAAGCAAGAGTGGCACAAGATCAGATGCAGATGGTGGCTGGGGCCAGACCATGCTGGAGGGCGAAGGCTGTGGAAAGGCTGGATTTCATCCTACTTCAGGTGGTCAGCTGTTGATGTGTTTAAGCTGGAGAATCCCAGTGATTTGATGTGCTGTTAAAGTCATCTTTTAAGAAAATGCAAAATTATAGTGTATTCTATTTTTTGTATCAGAAGTTTAATTTATTAAATGTAAATATTTTTAGCTTATCACCACTTTCAAAGGAAAAATTACAAAGAACACCCTAGCTGCTGGGCAGACAAAAGTTTGTAGGAGAGCCATAGTAAAGAGGTAGAAGGTCACAGTGGTTGTCTTAAAAATGTGAATATCTCAGATGCTTCCAAATATTGCCCTTGAAGAGGGCATGGAAAATGTGCTTGCTCATCACTTTTGTCACTTAGCCATGAACAGTGTTTTTCTTCAAAGGCTTAAGATGAGCTGATTATGGTTTTTAGTTAAGGTCTTGTGCACCTAAGATAAGATGGATAAGGTAAATCCTCCACTTGAAATTTTTTGAAAGGCAAAATTCTCTTTTCAGTTGTATTTTTTCCCCCCAATCCAGTTCTCCTCAGTTCAGCTTAGATTTTTAAATTAAATGAAATTTTGGTTAAAAGACCTCTTCTTTCATAACTTAGGTCTTTAGAAATTTACAGTAATCTTATCTGTTACAAAATCAAATGCCTTTTCAGCTTTTCCACAGAGGGTTGGGAAAAGTAGCAGAAGATTGCTTCCCATAGTGCTAAAGATGACCTGGCAAGAATGTAAAATACATTTCAGCGCGGTCGGAATTTGTTCTGCTCCAGGACATCTATGTTGGCCTATTTTAAGTGGACCATTACAGGGCTTATGCTCACATAATTACCCCTTACAAAAATAAAATGCTAAAGCCGACAAGCTCTGCAGCAGCCCCGACCCCTTCTCATGACATTCTTCCATGGAAAACAGACCGTGGACAGAGTCTTCTCTTGGTGTCAGGCACTGCACTAGGCACCTTACCTGTATTAAAGTGGAGTTGCATCTCCTATGGGTATTAGGTTTTAATGGTTAAAACAATGCAGATAGTAAGCCCTTGGGAAGCTCTTAACTTACCAGTAAAGTACATGAGACATAGTTTTGTATATACAGGCCTGAGTAGTGATTTTTATGCACAGCATAGGTTGATTCTCACCAAGTTAGAAGGAAAGGACCATCTGTGTGCTGGTGTCTGGGCATTGCAGCTCTTCTGCCTTTAAGGAAGACTTTAAATCCCTAGGTAAATGGGGTTGGGTGGGTGCTTTAGTAGCACATGTCTCTGGCCTTCATGCCAAGTCGTAGGTTTGTCTGAATTCTAAGGATTAAACAAGGTCATATGCTACAGCACCTAGCAGAGGACCTGGCACATAATAGGTGCTTGAAAAAAGTATTTGCATTTGAATCTCAATCTGTGTTGGTAGAAAATATTTTCCCCTGCACTTTCTCCTCCTCACACTTTGAAAGTTATAGGACTAGACCTTGGTCACCTGCTTCCTGTCTAATAAAGTGGGCATTGCTTCTTATTTCTTAGGGTAGAACTCTCACTCCTCAAGTCAGAATTGGCCAGATGGAAACTAACGCTAATCTAGGCTACTAATTTATCCTTGCAGCCCCTAAGGCAGGCAGAAAAATAAGCAGTGGTAGGAAATCAGATGGATATTTTGAACGATCAGACCACAGGCTGAAAAGAGGTAGAGTCAGCATCATTTCTGGGGCCTCCTGTGGTGGCTGTATGGGTCCTGAGTGAAGAGAAATGACTTGTCAGGTGTTGTCCAGACAACGTGTTCTAAAGTAAAATCCCCCGCCAAAAGAGGGCTTAGCAATTTTGGAAATTTCTCAAGTGTTTTGGGAATAGGATAATGCGTACTGTCAATTATTTTTAAAAGTGACGTTTTAAGTGTATAGAAATGGTGGGATAACAGACCTATGAACCGTTATAAATACTTATCCTACAGCTTGTCAGTCTGTTTCCCACATCTTCCTACTTAGGCAGCATACGCTTTTTTATGTCAAATCTTTGATTTTCGGTGGCATTGCTTTAAACTTTGCATGAATCATTCTGTTTACAGCCACCTTTGTTCCTGGCCATCTAAAAGTGAAGAGGAAGGAGGTGGTTCAATCCTTTCAAACTATCATGTGGTATCACTTATAGGTGGAATCGATACAAATGAACTAACTTACAAAACAGAAACAGAATCACAGATTTAGAAAACAAACTTGTGGCTACCAAAGGGGAAAGGTGGGAGGGGGTGAGGCATAGACCAGGAGGTGGAAATTAGCAGGCATACCCTTCCATAGAGAAAACAGGTAATCGATAAGGAGCTATTGTGTAGCACATAGAACACGGCTCACCACACTGTAATCACCGGAAGAGAATATAAGACTGGTAAGAGTCTGAAAAAGAATATATAGATGTCTCTCTCTGTAAGTGAATCAAGGAGATGTACACCAGAAAGAAACACAGCATTGTAAATCAGCTATATACTCCACTATAAAAATAAATTACCAAAAAAAATCCTTTCAAACAAAAACAATTTCTTTTCTACAACCTCCTTCCTTCACCCCATGATTGTGGTCTAGGCAGTAGGCAAACCGAAATCAAGAAAAGGGTCAATTCCATTTGACTCATGCTTCCAAGGAATCCTGAGGTTTGCTGCAGTTTCCAGCAGGCAGAATTTGGAGCAGGACGTGGGGATGGAAAGGGACTTAACATTATTGAGTTTTTATTATGTGCTGGGCACTTCACATACATTATCTCCTGTCATCTGTATGAAATCGCTTGATCAGTTACAGTTGCCCACTTTAGGAATAGAGAAACAGCCTCTGAGAATCAATAAGCCATTTTCTCTCTGACTCCTAACCTTGGCTCTCACCATGCCTCTGCTTCAAAGGAAACATGAATGACACTAATCATTTTCCTAGAGCTGGAAGTTGTCATTCATGGAATCTTTATCTTACTTTGAATGCTGTGAATTCCCAGAACATTTCCCACACACCTGTAGTCAATTGTAAATATCAAAAGCTGCACAGAAATTGAAACTACACAGAAATTGTTGGAAAGTCTTCTGTTTAATCAAGTGCTGTTCCCTCCCAATTGACTGCAGGTAATTATAAACAGAAGTAAATGCGGCAAGACTTCTAAGATCTTATTGAATGGCAATTATGAAAATATAGAAGAGCATCATTGATTTTTTTGGAAATGTTTTCTTCTCACTAATTATCACACCAAGTACAGAAAAGTTCTGTAATAAGGATATTCTCATCTGGAGCATGTGTGAATGCTGCATGACCTAGATTTAAGGCAATGGAGATTTCTGAAACAGACAAGGATGCAGTAGCTAAGGAACTGCTAATTCTATCCTGATCATCTTCCCACATTTCAGTCATTGTTCAATCTGTCTCTTGTAGTTACATTTCATTTTTTGATATTTTTTTCTCTATTTGATCAACTTGTTTTTCTTTTTTCATTTGCATCTGAAAAAAACGGCAGGAGGTAAACTGAGCCTTTAAATAGGAATTTAGTTTGGTTTCCATGAAAGGCTGTTGTACTGATTTCCTTGAGTTATATAATCCTTTGATTTTTTTTTTTTTCCCAATTAATAGAAGTTGCAGGGAATTCATGAGGATGGATTATGCAGCCAGGTATTGATAGGTTCACTACCAGTGAAGAGTGTAATATTCTTAATAACTAATATATTAAAATACAGATGTATCATTGTCCTTGTTAAAAAGTTTAGCTTTCCTTTCACAAAGGCTAAATCAACGGAATCTAATAGTTTTAGATTATTTTAAATAAGCCTCTAAATAATCCTTAAAAATTAGAGTTGACAATGATTTTCTATTAATGTGTCTCTCTCCATAAGTGCCTGGGGGGTAAATCTTTCATGGACATTCTGAAAAGTGCATTGGGCTTCCTTCTGTAGTGTCTTGACAAAATAGTGAGACCTCACTGGTGGAGTTCAGAAGAAACCTTCCATCATCTCTGCTTGGTTAGATCCATGCATTTTGTGCCTGTTTGGGGAATGGTAATACGATGGGAGTTTGTTTTGAAGGAATGGTAGGTCGGACAATTAACGGAAGGACGTCAGAAACCCTTAACGGGAATTGTTAATATATTAACTTCTTAATAAGTTTAAATGTCAGACAGTTGCCTATTGAGATTAACTGTAGGCTCTGAGGTAGGAAAGGATATGATAAATGCAGTGTCTAAGGGACATTATGTTAACTACTTTTGGAAGTATATTGACAGAAAAAGGGAGAGAAGTTATCTGAGGAAGCAATTAAAATTGATATTTATTAAAGTATGGGTTCTGTAAAACTCTGAATTCTAGGTTATGGCTCTAAATGTAGCTGAAATGCTGTTGAGTATTAAAGGGACTTGAATAGATGGAGAAGAGATTGTGAATAAAAAGAACTCTTCCAGCATAATAGAGCATTATTTTCTAACTTGTGACGGCAACCAGTTATTTCTAAAGCAATTTCAGTGTCAGGGTATAAACCTTTTTTTTTTTTTTTTTTTTTAATAAGGATATTGTGTTTATGCCCCATGTGAATCGTACTTAAGTAATTCAGGCATCAACTCCAGTTCTCCCAGTAGCCTTTTTAGTGCTAGTCTTTCAACATTCATCCAACAAATATTTATTGAGTGTATTCTATCATGCCTTGTGCTGGACACTGGAAAGAGTGTAAACTAGCCAGTTCCTGTACTCATGGAATTTATTGTCTAGGAAAGGAGATTAACAAGTCCCGTTTGTGGTAAGTGTAGCAAAGGAGAGGTACTAGGCGCTGATTATGTACCATAACTGTTATTTTTCTAAGACCCGTTATAGAAGATCATGTAAAAATAGGGTCAGAGTAAGAATACTAATAACTTAGCAAAATATTAACATCTGTAATATATTAAATAAAAGGAAAATAACCATGTTTCTCTGGTTTGGTCCCTATCTACTATGTGTCCCTAGATTTTGTGCAACTCCCCATGAGAAGTTGTTTCGTTTTGTGCATCAGCTGCTATGCTCTGTCTCCTGCGCTTTCCTTAGATGCAAGTGGTGGCTTCATGAATTTCTTGCTTTTCAAAGTGGATGTTAGTCTCCCCTATATAGCATTCATTGGGTTACTTGAGATTACAAAGCAGTACTGCTATTTGTACCGCTGACTTTATAGAGGTTTTTTTTTTTTTTTAAAGCTCCCTTTATATTTATTGAAGCCTCAGTTCCTTAGGTTTCTGCCACAACTTTAGTGGGGGTTAGGGGAGATGAGGACTAAGGTCGTGTTTTTCTTAGGTTAAATTGAATTTTCCCGGGGAGTTCTGTGTTTCCTCACAAAGAGAGATCCCTTGGGAGGATCTTCCCTCTAGAAGTGTCTGAATCTTGTGATCAACACTCTAGAAGGTCCTAACCTATGATCCTGTCTGCTGGAGAGGAGAAAGGATGCAAAGAAAATAACATTTTCCTGCTTTGTCATCTCTTGCTGTGTTACAAACCACCCGGAGATGTAATGGTTTTAAAGAACAACAATCATTGATTTTGCTCACATGTCTGCAGTTGAGGCTGGGCTTTTTAGGGACAGCTCACCATCTGCACCTCACGTGGCAATGGGAGTAGGGTAGGGGGGTGGCTGGAGGATCTACTTCAAGATGCCTCCCTCATGTGCTCGCTGCCTGCTGGGAGATCAGTGGAGACTATGTGCTGGGGGCTTGGGTTCCTCTCCATGGGCTGCTTGGGCTTTCTCATCACAAGGTGGCTAGGATTAATCAGTGAACATCCTAGGGGACAGGAAATAGAATCTTGTAGTGCCTTAAAGTTTGGGTCACAAGGTCACTTTCCATTATATTCTGTCGAGCAGTCACAGGAATCAGATTCAAGGGGAAGAGACATAGACCTGACCACCTGGTAGGAGGGTCAAAGAATTTGGGGATAATGTTTCAAAAACTCCAGAAAAGTGATACTTACTGAGCCCTGTCTGCCAGAAGTACTATTTAGGACTTTATGTAGATTATCTCATTTAATCCTCAGCTGTCTCCCTTGAAGGAGATGTACTGTTATCTCACTTTAAGGCTCGTGGTTAAGAAATGTGTTCTGTGTCACACAGCTGATGAGTGGAGCCAAAACTTGGACCCAGGCCTTTCTGACTCTAAGTGCATCTTCCTAACCACTCTCCTGTGTAATGTAGTGGAAGAGAGTTGTGCAATGGCTACTAATTATAATGCAAGGCAGGCTTGTATATTGGCCTAAAGCATAAATGAAAGAGGTTTTGTTTTGTTTTGTTTTGTTTTTGCGGAACGCAGGCCTCTCACTGTTATGGCCTCTTCCGTTGCGGAGCACAGGCTCCGGACGCGCAGGCTCAGCAGCCATGGCTCACGGGCCCAGCCACTCCGCGGCATGTGGGATCTTCCCGGACCGGGGCACGAACCTGTGTCCCCTGCATCGGCAGGCGGACCCTCAACCACTGCGCCACCAGGGAAGCCCTGAAAGAGTTTTAATGAAGATGGATGGCTTCTGGGAAGAGGTGGCATTCCAGGAGTCCTTTGAAGAATGATTAATTTCTAGAGCAATGAGAAGTGGATATGAGTCAGAAAGACAGCATGAGCACAGGATGTTTGTGTGCTCTGGGCAGAGTGAGGATGTAAGGGGGCCTGGAGCACAGGCTATGGACTGAGGTAGTAGGAGCTGGGACAGGCTCTGTCAAGGAGGTTTTGAAGGCCAAGCTGAAACATCTGTGTGACTAATAGGATAGACAGGGCAGAGTCCCTAAAGATTTTTAAGCAGGGAAGTGGACTGACCCTGAGGCATTGGTTTTCTTTTTTTAAAAATACATTTATTTATTTATTTTTGGCTGCGTTGGGTCTTCGTTGCTGCGCACAGGCTTTCTCTAGTTGTGGCGAGCGGGGGCTACTCTTGGTTGTGCTGTGTGGGCTTCTCATTGCGGTGGCTTCTCTTGTTGTGGAGCATGGGCTCTAGGCACGCAGGCTTCAGTAGTTGTGGCACGTGGGCTCAGTAGTGGCTCACAGGGTCTAGAGCACAGGCTCAGTAGTTGTGGCACACGGGCTTAGTTGCTCCGCGGCATGTGGGATCTTCCCAGACCAGGGCTCGAACCCATGTCCCCTGCATTGGCAGGTGGATTCTTAACCACTGCACCACCAGGGAAGCTCCCAAGGCATTGGTTTTCAAAGTGTGGTTTCCAGGCCAGCAGCATCTGCATCACCTAGGAACTTGTTAGAAAAGTTATTGTGTTAATTGAAAAAGTCAGACAGAGAAAGACAAATACCAAATGATTTCACTCATATGTGGAATCTACAACAAATGAGCAAACAAAAGAAAAACCTCGTAGATACAGAGACCAGGTTGGTGGTTACCAGAGGGGCAGAGGAAGGGCATTGGTGGGTGGGCAAAATGGGTGAAGGGGCTCAACTATATGTTGGTGGGTAACAACTAGATTTGTGGTGGTGATCACACTGTAATGGAGACAGATGTTGAATTATAATGCTGTACACCTGAAGCTTATATAAAAAAGATGCAAGTGTTTAGCCCTGCACTATAGACCAACTGACTCAGAAACTTTGGGGGTGGAACAAGGTATATTCTCTGGTCTCACAAGCCCTTCAGGTGATTGATTAGTGCTCAAGTTTTAGGACCACTGGTCTAAGGGGTGGGTGGGCACTCACTGTAAAGCAGGTATGTTTTATGTAACATAAAATCAGGGTGCACTTAAATCCCTGGTGCTGATTAAAATCCCTGAAAGCTGGCAAGGCTTTCTGCCCAGTAAGCAGAATGGCCAGCAAATTGGTGGCTGGCTACTGCTGATTCTAGTTGTAAAGAGATTTTGATGAGAAAAAGACAGCCAATGGCTGGTCTCAGGACAGCTTCTCCAAAAGCTGCCATCAAGTGGCTCAGCCCAGACATGTTCTCAAAGAAGCTGTGGGAATCATGCTAAAGGAGCTTTTGTGAATTGTTGGACTAAAGTAAAACACATTATCAAGACATTAAGAACTGTGTGTAAAAAATGGGTATTCTGTTACGGTCAATGTGATTGTTTTATTTACTCCTTATACCCCTGATTGTTCCACAGATGGTGTGATGTAGCTTACAAGAATAAAAACAGCAAGATGGAAAAATACAAGTATGTAAAAATCAAGATTAGGGGTTAAAACAGGGGCACACAAGCCTTGTAGTTATAAGACCCTTTCCTCGAATGAAATCTTTCTTGGGGGCCCAGTACATAAAACAGAAGCTGAGCCACTGAGTTGAAGCAGAAATCAGGGTTCTGTGCTTCCTGATGGGAAAAATAAAACAGCAATGGGCAAGTTACATGATTTGTGTTGTTCATAAGGAAAACTGCCATGGCAGTTACTTCCACAGGGAAGGCAGACTCTTGGTTACTGAGGTCGAAAATTTCTGTAGTGCCTCTTCAGATGGGAGGTGTTTTCAACGGTGTCCACATAAAGTGGGATAGCTGGGTGTAAATGACTGCTTTTGCCTACCATCCAGAGGCGTAAGTGAGAGGCAGGATGCTTCGGTGAGGTAGCCAGGGTGGAAGTGAAGGGCGTTGGGTGGTGGGAGTGGGGCAGGGCAGCAGGGGGTTAATGCACAGCTTCCCCGGGGGTTTGCTGTGAAGGAGGCAGTCAGTAGACACTCTAAATAAGCAGATGGGCTGTGTCACCTTCAAACCATTTGCCAGTGTGATCTCATATTATTTGCTGCTGTTCCTTGTTTAATCAGTTCATGTACACGTTTTTCAGACTGAACAAGTCATTTATATTCAAATGTGGTTAGGCAAAGCAGTAGCTCTAAAAATTGGAGGGGCTTCCCTGGTGGCGCAGTGGTTGAGAGTCCACCTGCTGATGCAGAAGACACGGGTTCGTGCCCCGGTCTGGGAAGATCCCACATGCCGCGGAGCGGCTGGGCCCATGAGCCATGGCCGCTGAGCCTGCGTGTCCGGAGCCTGTGCTCCGCAATGGGAGAGGCCACAACAGTGAGAGGCCCACGTACCGCAAAAAAAAAAAAAAAATTGAACATGGGACAAAAAAGTGTGAAAACGGTTTATATTGGTGCTTCCACAAGAAAAGGAGAATTGATGTTAAATAATTATGGCTTATAACATTTTCTAAGAATGTCTGATTACTGCCTGTAACAAACATTTTTGTGTCGCGAATTTATGAACGTCCTTTGTAGTTTACTGTTAGTTGACATTAAGCCCTGGATGTACCACACTATAGCACTGTAATAATTTCGCTAAATATTTCCTCTAATCAACTGACTTCAGTTTGGAAGTTCATCAGTTTGAAAGCTTATCAGTTTTCCACATGCTTGGTTTTGGACTTTCCAGTTCCCTTTATTGTACTTTTCATGCTTTGAAGACCAGTTTGTGCCACATTTTTTCCGGCACACCTCAAATGGTTTAAAATGTTACAAGCACTTTGGTAACCCTGCAGTCTAGAATTTCGTTACTCATTTGTTTTCTTCTTGCCAGTGGATTGTGTATGGATTTTTACAGGGCCTTGTTGCTGCTCTCTGCTGTGTCTCCAGATGGATAGTATGTTTTCAAATTGAACTAACCAAGTATAACTGTTGGTAAATAGTCACTATCATTTTTGCTTCCTAGCAAGTTAGGCTACCTTACCTGAACTAAACTAACTACTGTACCCTGACGAAAACTGAGAGTATTTTTAGTGAGACAAAGAAGCTAGCTTTTAAATCTTGACATTCTTAACAAAGGAGTGAAGATTCCCCGATAGGAATAATAATGGAGCAGCTTTTAAACATTTTTATTAGTAAAAATAATTATTAGAATTGGAAGTTTATACCAGCTTTGTAAAATGTAACAATTTACAGGCTATTCAAATGTCTCTTTATTAATCATTGTCCTGACTGTATAGATAACATTGTATGATATTTTAAAGTCACAGTTTTTGTTTTGTTTTGTATATGATCTGTAGGACCCATATGGGATTAGTCTTTCTCTATGACAGTTTTCCTCACTAATAAGTGAGTTTTAATTCTTCATATACTAGAAAGTTACACTACTTTTTCTTAATAGAAGCATATATCATTTGATAAATTCTGACTTTAAAATTCATTCATAATCTTATCCCCATAACATAGCTGTAGCTAGTTTATTCAACACAGTTTTATATTCTCCATTTTTATCAAACATTTTCAATATTTTTAGTGTTCCTAGTGCTCATGATTTATAGCCTTTTAAACTATACTGTATTTCATAGGTTTGAAGAAGTAAAACCTAATTATTCCTCTGTATTCTCTCATCTGCAGTTTTTCTTTTAGTGGTGGGCAGGGATGACTTTCAAAATGTTTAATAACACTACACAGGCACCAGTGAATCAAGAATGCTTAACTGGGCTTCCCTGGTGGCGTGGTGATTGAGAGTCCGCCTGCTGATGCAGGGAACATGGGTTCATGCCCCGGTCCGGGAAGATGCCACATGCCGTGGAGCGGCTGGGCCTGTGAGCCATGGCCGCTGAGCCTGCGTGTCCAGAGCCTGTGCTCTGCAACGGGAGAGGCCACGACAGTGAGAGCCCCACGTACCAGAAAAAAAAAAAAAAAAAAATGCCTAACTAATGAGGACACATGACATCCGTTACACCATCTTATGCATACTGGCTGAACAAGAGCCTTCGTGATGGGTGTCTTTTGGAAACATTTTAGCTTGGAAAGGCTTCCACGGAGATGTGTAGTCCAATCAAATACATTTCCTGTAAAAATCTGTCATCGTAATACGTCTTGGTAACACCTGTTAATGATTTTAGGATGACCCTATTCATATAAACTAAAACCTGTAATTTAATTGGGTGCACTTTTTTTTTGCGGTACACAGGCCTCTCCCGTTGCAGACACGCAGGCTCAGCCGCCATGGCTCACGGACCTAGCCGCTCTGTGGCATGTGGGATCTTCCCGGACCGGGGCACTAACCCCTGTCCTCTGCATCGGCAGGCGGACTCTCAACCACTGCGCCACCAAGGAAGCCCTGGTGCACTTTTAAATGACGTAATTTACAAAGAATTTTAAGTTATGCTGTTTATAAAGTAGCATGTATATTTTCTGAATTATTAAAGCAATGCATGTTCTTTGCAGAATACCTTTAAAAGGCCCAAGAAAGGAAACTTTATCATTCAGAAGTAACCATTTTTCTCTGCATTAATGAGCCTACATAGTATATATCTCTCAAAATGGGATCATGCGCTACATAATAATTTGTTTAACCTGTTTGTTTTCTCAGTATACTGTGAACATGTCACTAGATATTTATCAACATTGTGATTTTTAACCACGGTATATTTGATGAAACCTCAGTTGCCGGAAATACGTGAGGTATCACCACAATTCCTCCTCTGCAGATCCCCCCAGTTCCCTCCTCTCAGTTTTCCCCATTCACTTGGCAAAAAAACCCCAATGCTTGCTAAGTTGAACTCTCTGCCTACCTCATGTTCACACCCATAGGGTAGTAGAGGCTGGAGAAGGACCATCCCACCTTGGTGACTGGACTCGCTTTAAATTCATGACCATATGTGCCTCTAGTTGGCCCTTGGTTCTGGTTGGCAGTGATAGCACATTTCTTAGTGCTTTACTCGCCTGTTCCCCTAGATTCTTTTATACTTTCTTCTCCTTCTGAGACCTTTCTTTAGCACCTCCTCCCTTTGCTTCATTCTCAGCTGCTTTCAATTTCACTGAGAGCATAGAAGTAATCAGAAGGAACTTTCATCCTCTTTCACCATCACATCAACCAACTCACAGGCATCTGTACCCGCATACTCATTTTTCCTTCTCTCACTGTGGAAAGATTACCCATGTTCCTGGCTCAGGCTCAGCTGGCCTATGTGCACCCAGTTCCATGCCTTCTCAAATATTCTGGGACACCTCTTCAGCATTTATCCCCATCCTTCTGTGTCATCAAATCTTTCCTCAGATTGGCCCTGCCTCCCGCTGTTGCTTCATTTCTTTTTGCCATGTTACAGCAAAACTCCTTGACATAGTTGCCTACCGGCTGATGCCATTACTTTTCTTCCACTCTCCCTTGGACCTAACTCTCATCAGGCTTTTCCTAGCGCTATCCCTTCCAAAAGTCAACCCCATTTTGTAGTTGCCAGGAAACAAAAAAAAGAAATCAAAACAAACCAAAAAATAACTTTTGGAGTAAGACTTGGTTCCTCTTTTTCTTTCACACTTTCTGTATCCAGTCTTTGTAAATCTTGTTGGCTCTAACTATACGTACAACCTAACTGTTTCTCCCATCTCCACCGACACTTCTCTGTATTAGTTTCCAGCCAGAGTGCTCCTATTAAAACAGGAGTCAGATCATGTCATCTTTCAGCTCACATCCGTTTAGTGGCTACCTTCCCTCTGAGTCAAAGGCCAAGACCTTTCAGTGCCCTCAGGACTGTGTGATGTGCAGACCCCCGCCCCAGTCTCATAGTCCCTTTTCCCTCCTCCTCTGCAGCTCTGCCTAGAAAGCTCTTCTGAATGGACCTGTGGCCTCCTTCCCTTGCCTTTGAAGGTCTTTGCTGAAATGTCATCCAACCTGTTTATATTGCCACCCTGTCCACATCGCATGTGGTCCCCTTCCTCCTTTCTTCCTTTATTTAGGTCCATTACGCATATTACCATTTGAGATGCTATATATTTTTACATGTTTAACATACTTACTTGTTTGTTTTCATTTTCCCACTAGAACACGAGCTCCTTGAGGGCAGGGATTTTGTTTTGTTTCACTGTTTTATGGTGCCTGGCTCGATAAATATTTGTTGAATGAATTGATTTAGATGGACTCCAAATTTCCCCTGTGAAATAAACGTACTTTTATATCAGAGGTTAGATTAATGAATATTGTCTAGAAATGGACGTATCCGGTTTTTACTTTTTTCATGTCATACAGAAATACTCATTTTTTGATTCTAGGTTTATACATTTTTTTGCTCTTTTCTTTTTCCATAGATGATAGAGCCGTTGGGGAGGACAGTTTTTATGTATTGCTTTGTTCTGGGGTGTTACTTGAGTCTGCATTTCTAGGGAACATGGATTACTTTCCTGTATTTCATGGTATCTTCTCCCCACCCCCTCTTCACTCTGTGGTATATAGGGATTAGTGGTTAGTGTGGTACCATGAAGCCTGCAAGAGCACTTGAGAAATTGTGCTCTGATCAGGTGTCCCTTTCCCCCTGTTCACCAAGCCAGGGGAGCTGTTGGTTCTTTTATTTATTCTCTGCATGTAGCATTCCTACCATTTGCTGTTCTGATTCTAATGGCAGCTACTTCTAAATTGTTACTGTCTGTTTTTTTCTCTTTTATGCCTTGATTTTCTATTCTTTTGTACTCCATTGTTTTTCAGCCATCATGCTGGAAAAAGTGATCTTTTATCTGACCACACCATTTAGTGTCTGTATGTGGCATACAATCATGTATTCATCAAGCCTTTTTTTTTTTTTAGATGTTGGGGGTAGGAGTTTATTTATTTATTTTTGCTGTGTTGGGTCTTCATTTCTGTGCGAGGGCTTTCTCTAGTTGCAGCAAGTGGGGGCCACTCTTCATCGTGGTGCGTGGGCCTCTCACTATCGCGGCCTCTCTTGTTGTGGAGCACAGGCTCCAGACGCACAGGCTCAGCAGTTGTGGCTCATGGGCTTAGTTGCTCCGTGGCATATGGGATCCTCCCAGACCAGGGCTGAAACCCGTGTCCCCTGCATTAGCAGGCAGATTCTCAACCACTGTGCTGCCAGGGAAGCCCCCATCAAGACTTTTTTTTATTTTTTGCGTTCTTGAGCACATCATTTCTGGTGGAAAGAAGGGGTTCCACAGAAAGTCTGTCTTTTTGTATTTGAGACTTAATTTATCCTTGGAGAGGTATGGGACAGACTATTTTAGGCTCCTGAGGCTACCACCACATTGCCATTTGATGTTTGGAAGTTGCTGTTCTTTCATTAATTTTCTGGCACAAGTGTCTGTAGAGGGTTCTTCATTCTCTGTAGCAAAGCTGGCACAAGTCTGAAATGTTCCAAAGACTTAGTGAAAGGGTGAGGATGAAAGGGAAATAAAGACAGAGTAGTAGAGTCTGAACAAGCAGCTCTCAAGGTGTGGTCTAGTGTCCCTAGAATCCGCAAGACCCTTCTAAGTAGTTCAGGAGATAACAATTTTCTTAATAATAGGAGACATTTTCTTTTTTTTTTTCACTCTCATCCTGTCATGAGTATACATTAAGAGTTTTCCAGAGGCTTTATGACGTACGATTTTGTAACAGATCAAATGAAGAAGCAGATATGAAAATCGGGCTGTTTTCTATTAAGCCAGACAGTAAAGAAATTGGCAGAAATATAAAACAATGCCATTTTTCTTTGTTTGATATGAAAAATACAGTGATTTTTTTCCATAAAAATTTGTTAATGTTGACATTCAGTGGCTTTATTATTATCTCAGAATAAATTAATGAATAGACATTAATTTTGTGTCTTAATTTCTTGTAAGATAAATAGCAAAAGCTACGACTTGAATAAACAAAAGCTCTTTGGTTTCTTTACTAATTTTTAAGAGTATACAGGAGTCCTGAGATCAAGACCTTATAAAAGCACTGGTCAGATAATTTGGGCTCGTTCATGTTCAGCTGTGTCCTCCCTAGACCCATTCTTCCTGCGGAGCCCATGCTGAGCAGTCTCTCTTGATTACTTAGGGTTTGCCGTCACAGCTGAAATTTCCTTCTGGAAAATTTAGCTTTGTCCAATGATTCTAGAAATAATTGCCTGCAGGAGAAACCCAGACTCCTTTCCAAAGAGAGCGAGCCATACTGTTTGCAGCCTCAGGAAGCTATAACTGTAGAAGATGACGGCACAGGATCCCTGGCATGTGCTTATAAATGATGCACCTGTGTGATAATAGTTTACATCTGTGGGGAGGGTGTTGGGGGGTGGGAAGAGGGCAGGGGAAGTATTTTTTTTTTTGATCTTGTGATGTGCCTGACCTCGACTTGACACTTGGGATACTGACAGGAATCAAAAATATCCCCTCCCCTTGAGTCTTTGACAGGGGTTGGGTCTTGTTGAATGTTCCACTTTTCACAAAAGAAAAGATTTTCCCCTTCTAGCCTATTTCTGGAACTAGAAATGTTTCAGAAGCCTACAGGTTCAATAAAGCTGTGATGCTTAGTTGTGGTTTTGTACTTTTCAGTCTTCAAAAACCTTTAAAATATGCCCTAAATATTTATGGAATGTATGAACAGGTGTTTTTGTGTTTATGTGTATATACTCGTCTGTGTATATACATATGTGTATAAACATATGTGTTTATTAATTTTTATACTCCACATAAATTGGGAGGCATGACTCAGAGTTGGGAGAATAATTTGAGTCATAACTTTAGAAGTTTAGACTAATCGGATTTGATTACTTGGTAATTTACTATTATTATATAGTAATTAATGGTTATAAAATATTTTATAGGTAAAGCCTGTTTTTAAAACCATTTTAGGGTAATTTTGTAGAAGTGAAGATGGGTTACTCTGTGGAACACCGAGGTAATAGTGCTGTAGGTGATAAAGCCGAGGTGTAGGGAAGTGTGGCCGTGACCAGGGTCCTGCAGGGTTCGGCACGACCGGTACCGAGCACAGAACCAAGACCAGGCTCTAGGTTCCTGCCCATCTATCACGTGGCCCCTAAAGTCAGAGGCTTGATCTTCCTTTTTAGATAGAAGTAGCATTTTTATTAAATTAACCATGTCGCTGACATGCTCACAAGAAGACATTAACAGGAGTAAAGTGCTTGGATCCCATTAAAGTGAGTAATTTACTAGCATCATGAATATAATGATTTGTCATATTATGTGTGTTGAAGTTTTTCATTTACTGTGATACCTTTAGATGTTACTAGAGGATTTTACTAAACTACAAGATGCATTATTAAGGCAGTTGCGAGGTATTAATGCAGACTTTGCCTTTATTAGCTGGGTGCCTTTAGGAAATTTATTCCCTTACCTTCAGTCTCTGTTTACCACTCTGACAAATGGGGTATAAAATAACTCTCTTAATGTGGTTGTCAGGATTTAATGAGGCTACGTATATAAACCCTTTAATAGCGCTTATGATGTGCCAGACAGGGAGATGGGGTGAGGGGAACAAACTGTGGGGAAGAATTACTAATTGTGACCAGATTTTGTATTGAGAATAATAGGCAGGTTCTTATTTTAGATAGGGTGGTTAGAAAAGGCCTGAACATGAATTTTAATGTTTCTCTGGGAAATGACCATGAGCTTGTGGAAATTGCATTTTGGAGGATTTTTTTTTTTTAAACTCCCATTTGGAACATTCGTATACATTATATAACAAGAATGTGGAAAACACTTTTAAAAAAATGAAGAGATTCTAAATAATAAAATGGTACAGTGGTTCCCAGATGCTTCATAAATGCTTATTATTAAAAAGATTTATATAAACAAGCCTAGAGAAACTATAGTAAGTCCTGAAATCTTTATTGTAGTGCAGTTTCTTTCAATATTTTATATGCCACTGTTCTCATTAACATTTTGGTAAAAGCAGAATCAAAGGTGGTATGTAAAAGTTGAACCTCATAAATGAAATAGTAGATTTTGGAGAATCTCTGCATCAGATCTTCCAAGCTGGATCACTTGTTAAATACCTGGTCATTTGTTTAAAAAAAAAGTCTGAATTCGAATATATAAATCCTTTCAGTAGCTAGGAGAGTTTTCAAAGATTGGGCCTGTGATTAATGCAGAGTTCATTTGTAATGATTGAACAGTGTCTAAAGGGAACAATTGCCTGTAGTCTAAGTTGCACCCCCAAACAGGGTGTCAGATACAACATTAAGCGCTTTAATAATATTAGCATTAGAGACCATGCTCCTGGTTTGTGCTATGTATTCTTTATAACATTCCCATACACTAGATGGGAAACTGCAGCTCAGCGGGTCGACTGTCTGCTGATCTTAGTAGCAGATCTCTGATCTTTGGGCTCAGAGTCTAGCTTTTGTCCGTTTCACCATGGTGGTAGCTCACACCAAAGGTGGACTCTGATGCTCGAGAGGGTTCGTAGGAAGCAGTAAAGTGCTGAGTGTTTGTAGAAAGCATTAAACTAAGCATCTTGTTACCTGGTGCTTACCTCTAGGTGGAGTCCATGTATCTCCCCTCAGGAGACTGGGTCCCTTAGACCCATATTACAGTTATCTCTTGCCACATCACAAACTTTGCCAAAATTTTGTGATTTTAAACACTGATTGGTTCTTGTCATGATCTCTGTGGGTTGGCTGGGTTCAGCTGGGCTAGTGTGAGGGATAGGGCAGTAAGAGGTGAGGCTGGGAAGGCAGACAGACGTCAGATGATGAGGGACACCGTGGGCCACAGCTTCAGGTGGATGTCCCTTTCTAGGTCTTTTAGGCCATCCTTTTTATACAGGTAGTTGGCATTTCTATAACTGGGAGAGACTGGTTAGAGCCATTGACAGGAATTGTGTAAGAGCAAAGAAGGTAGCCAGGGTATACCAAGACAAGAGAAGTAGAAATCAGAAAGAATCTGGAAAAGATGCTGTCAGAGAGGATTCATCGTGGTGAGAAAAGTTTGTCAGGCTAGCAGATGTTAAAAAAGAACATTTTGTTGGTGGTGGCAGTGGGGGTGTTACCAAAGTGTGGAGTTCAGTGCCCTGTTATTGAGAAATTTTTTTGGTTGCAAGTGAGAGAAACCAAATAACTCCCAAGAAGTACGCAGTCTCACTCTCTCCATTTCTCAACTACGGTTTATTTCTTCAGGTTAACTCTACTCAGACAAAGACGCACTGGTTTCTCTGAAAACTATGACATTGGTTGAATTGGAGGATTAGGGTGTCTGCTACAAGAGTTGCATTTATTAACCTTCCCAACTGTATTCTTTTTTTTTTTTTTTTTTGCGGTATGCGGGCCTCTTACTGTTGTGGCCTCTCCCGTTGCGGAGCACAGGCTCTGGATGCGTAGGCTCAGCGGCCATGGTTCTCGGGCCTAGCCTCTCCAAGGCATGTGGGATCTTCTCGGACCGGGGCGCGAACCCGTGTCCCCAGCATCGGCAGGCGGACTCTCAACCACTGCGCCACCAGGGAAGCCCCCCAGCTGTATTCTTAAAGATCACCCTCTTCAGTTTTAATACAAAGAGAAACGTAAGGGGGAAAACACCCCATGAAATGATAAAAATTTAGCAGCATTGCACACCTATTAGAATGGCCAAAATCCAAACACTGGTGCTACCAAATGCTGGTGAGGATGTGGAACAATAGGAATTCTCATTTACCGGTAATAAGACTACAAAATGGTGCAGTCGCTTTTGGTACTCCAGTGTGGAGGTTTCTTACAAAAATAAACATACGTGGACCATACAGTCCAGGAATTGTGCTCCTTGGTATTTACCCAAAGGAAAACTTATGTTCACACAGATGTTTACAGAAGTTTTATTCATAATTTTGAAAACTTGGCAGCAGCCAAGATGCCCTTCAATAGGTGAATGGATAAATAAACTGGGGGATATTTATGGAATATTATTCAGTGCTGAAAAGAAATGAGCTGTCAGGCCATAAAAAGACGTGGAGGAACCTTAAGTGCAGGTTACTAAGCGAAAGAAGCCAATCTGATTCCAACTACACGAGATTCTGGAAAAGGCAAAACAGAGGCGGTCGAAAGATCAGTGGTTGTGGCAGGGCTGAGGAGAGAGAGACAAACAGCAGCAGCACAGGGGAATTTTAGGGCAGCCAGGCTACTCTGTGTGATGCTGTAATGGTGGGTTTATGCCGTACATTTGTCGAAACCCATAAAATGCGCAAGACCCAGAGTGACCCCTTGGATAAACTGTGTACTTTCCGTGAGGATGTGTCAATATAAGGTTATTAGTTGTACCAGATACACAACTATGGTGGGGTTTGTTGCTAACGGGGGAAGCTGTGCCAGTGTGGGGGGCAGAAGGTAGATGGGAAATCTCTGTACCTTCCTCTCCATTTTGCTGTGAGTCTAAAACTGCTCTAAAAAATAGTCTTTTTCAAAAAAAAAAAAGTTAGCAGTTTTCAGCTTGCTAATGCAAGAGCATGGCTTGTGTTTAAAACCTGAAGTAGCAGGAAGAAGTAGAAGCATCACCTTGGTAATGAAGCCTCCTGTGACCATCCCTCTGACCCAGACTTAGCCTGGGTAGTTTATAAGTGGTATATAAATTATCCTCTTTTACTAAGAGCGACAGAACTGCACACTTGTCCTTGTGTCAGGCAACATGCTATGCACCACATATTATCTCTTTAAACCTTACAACAGTCCTATGACTTAGGTATTATCTCCATTTAACACATGAGAAACTGAGGCTTAGAGTGGTTAGCAAGTTGGGAGAAGTCACAGAACTAGGAAATTTTAGAGCCAAAATTCAAATCCAGGCAGTTGGAGACCAGAGCCTCCATCCTGGACTGAACTATGTGGCTTTGCCTCCCTAGAATCTTCAATCTCTTTCCAGATGCTCAGGCCAGACCCTCTAGCTCTAAGCAAGGAGAGCTGTGTGAGTTACTGTGCCCATTTTCTTGAGGACGAGGCACCCTGATAACTCACTATGGCGTCCCTGGGGCCCAGAGGGAGGTTGGTTCCTACAAGCACCATTCAAATGCACCTTCAGCTGTCCCTTGTGGGAGGCTGGACGGTTAGGGCATCCATCCACCCATGGCAGCTGGCCCTCTTGGGTTCAGAATTCCACCTGAGGATGTGAGCATCGTAAGCTGTTTTTCCTTCTTTTGATGCCGGCAATTACCTGAAGAGAGGAGGAAAACTGGAACACTCTTGTGTAACTCTGAAGCATTCCCATGAGGCACCTCTGAATAAGTAAAACCTGAACCTTTTGCTTGTGTAGCTTTTAAAGGGCCAGAATTGTTTGGTTCTGAGAAGATAAGTAAACCCAACCTAATACCTTCCATGTGGACCAAAGAATTAACATTCCTGTGTTGAAAAGAAAATAGAACAAATTATAAAATCTCATCACTTCTTGGGGCTTCCCTGGTGGCACAGTGGTTGAGAGTCCGCCTGCTGATGCAGGGGACACAGGTTCGTGCCCTGGTCCGGGAGGATCCCACATACTGCGGAGCGAAAAGCAACAGACTTGAATGCTCTAAATGATTTTTCTCCAAATGTTAAGATGGAGAAATTTATTATCAGCACTTTAGAAAGTAATGCTTGTTCATTTTAAATGTTAATATTATACAGTACTTCTTTACTAAGTTGACATAAGTAAATATTCTTTCCCTCAAACTGTGTACTTACCTTGCATTCTTACAACTTAGCATTGACATTTTAAATTGCTTCTCATGAGGAAGAAAAGAGAGATCAGCTTTATATCTTTTCCTAACTGGAGTGGATCATAAGAATCTTAGGTAGGCAGATAAAACGGAAATTAGCGTAAGTTCCTGTTAGTTCAGAATCAGATTGTCTTCTGAGGTATTGTATTTTGGATTCTTAAGTTATATCACATACTCTTAGCCAAATATATGTACGAGATACATTCTAAAGACAATATATTCGATTGAGCCACCATTAAGATGTCATTTCCCTTCCTCCCTTCCTCTCTCGCTCTCTACCTCTTTGAATAGTTTAAATGGCTGAGAGTAAGTTGTGTGCAAGGTTGTTACTGATTAGCTTTTTTTTTTCCAGCTGGAAATTCTTAATCGGAAAGCTTTATGTCAAAGTAGCAAAGCTAGTCATTAGCACTACTCAATACTAACACTATTGTTGTACATTTAAATTAATTCATAAAGAATTCATTGTTTATTGTGTACTAAGCTCAGTACTCATGATAACCATGAGTAGGGCCCAGTCTCTATCTTGTAGTTTACAGCCTAGCCTAGGAGGAGAGAAGGGCTTTCAAGCAATTAACTATGTTGTGTTGGAATAGCAAATGTTCAGCCAGGACCTATATACAAAATATGGTGGTGGCACAGAGAGAAGGGGCTCAGCATTGGAGGGTCAGGAAAGGCTTTACAGAGAAAGACAAACTAGAACTCAGTCTCATTGGGAAAGTGCAGCTTACCAGCTCTACATACAGTGGCATGAAACAGCATGGTGAATTAAAGGCCTGTAAATAGTTTTGTAGCTGAAACTTGTTTTAAAATGTACCCAGGATTTGTTTTAATCAGATGTGGTAAGACACAGACATGGCAATGACGGAAGAAGTTTTTATACTCAGATCCTGAGAAATAGAAGGCACGGCATTGCCACACAGGGCCACGTGGGGAATCACCAGGGTCGGTCTGGAGGCAGAAGGAGCAAGGAGAAAGGATGGGCAGAAAGCCTTTTATTATGGTTTCTGTGGGAAGGAATGGGTAAGGTGACTAGTTTGAATAATTTCAAAAAGCTCCAGCAGGTAGGAACTGCCCCTGGTTGGCTGATACCTGTGGCTGGAGTGATTAGGACAGGGGATAGTGGGTTTAGTGGGGGAGAGTTTGATAAAGGAGGTGATAAAGGCAGGGGAGGGGTGGGGCATGGGCTGCAGGTTGGTTGGTTTGCATATGAAAAGCACATTTGCAGAAGAGTAATTTGCTATCTCTACAAATTGGCTAGCCCTGAAAGGGACAGTCTTACCCTCCTCAGTGAAGCCTCAGATGCTAGAACAGCAAGAATACGGAAAAAAGAAAATATAGTTAATAAAAAACTTAGGAGATGAAGAGGAGGAGGGTGGGTGGTAGTATGTAAAAACAAACAAACAAACAAACAAACGAAAAAAAAACGCAAGAGGGGAGACACTAAGGGGTCAGCTCATGGAAGACCTTGATGAGGGTTTGTGCTTCATTGTTATGTAATGAAGAGCTCTTGACAGCTTTTGAGCAATGCAGTAATACCTTCGACCTGCATGTTGGGGTAATTCTTCTGGTCAGCAAAGAGGAAGATTGACTGGAGAGGTATCAGGCCTGGAGATGCGGAAACCAAGCAGGATACTGTTGCAAGTGTTAGTGAGAAAGACGACAAGCAGAGTAAGGCAGTGGTGGCTGGGATGGAGAGGAGGTGATAAATGTGAACAGTTTTTAGGATGTGGCAACGATAAGTCTCGACTGATACGCTGTGGGAACGAGAGTGGTGAAAGTGGCAACTGCCGACACTCAGGTTTCAGGCGAGCTGTGGTGATGCCACAACCAAGGCAGAGAGAGTGTGAGGTGAGAGGTGTTCGGTGGAGAAGATGAAGACTTCAGTTTGGTACCTGCTGATTTTTCTGGGCTGGAAAGACCTAAGGTAAGTTATTTAGCGGCAGTTGAATTTAAGGGTCTGTAAGAAGGAGTTTTGATCACAGAGTACTGTTTGTGGCAGCTTAGAGATAAAAGAAATTAGAGAGGGAAAGCAAGGCATAGATAGAATACATAACCTTAGAGAGGGCCAAAGAAATGGTTTCCTTTGAAAAAGATCATAAAGGAGGGAACAGAATTTTGAGAGTGCTGTGGGAAAAAATGATCACCAGCATGAAGAGGAAAGCAAGGCTTGAGTGCCATGAGGGGGATATGGATGGATTAGGAGCACAGAGAAGGTTTGCAATGGTCATCGTGGAACCAGAGACACATGGTGAATAGGCCTCCTCCGAGCCAGTATCGTTCACTGAACCTGTAGTAGCCTTGGCTCCTTGGGCCGAGGTGAGTTTTGAGACTTCAAATGTGTATTGGCTTTAAAATAAGCTGTTGGGTGTTTCGGCACAGCTCAGTCTCCTGAGAGACACAGATGGCAGACTCTAGGTGGATCCAAGCTGATGGTACTGAGAAATAATGGCTTGAAAAAATAGAAGCATATGGACAAACGTGAGCTCTACACTGCAAGGACAGAAGAAGTGGTTGGGGAGTGGGAGATGAGCTGAGGGAGAAGGAAGCCTCTGAGATCTCGGCGTGGTCACGATGAAGTCCAAGGGCGTGAGGATGTCGAGGGAGGGTTCTGGTGAAGGCTGCTGGAGCCAAGGACATTAGGAAATGGTGAGCTCCGGGCCTCCTGGATAAAGGCAAAGTTCTCAGTGAACAGGGGGCACCAAAGTCGTAGAGAAACCATTTTATCTTTTCTCTTTCTCTAAGTGTTGGAAGATAAAATGAAAGTATCCTAACTGGTACATATTTCATCCACAGTTAGAATTATTCCTTACCTTACCCTAAGGTTCATTACTTTAAAAAAAAAAAAAAAAAAGCTTACATGTGGAAACATCTTTAGCCTTTTCCTAGCCAATAGGATTCTTTGACTATTTGGTAATCTAGGCTGTTCATCCCAAAGAGTGTTCAAACACAAGTTCCTGTTATCTTCTTGCGAAACAAAAACAGTGATTACTTTTTCAATTCATTCAGACTGAGAGGTGTTTATTTCCTGGGAGGAGCAGGCAGCCTCCAGGCCATCCAGCCAGCGAGCGGTGCTGATGCTGCCTGTGGGGCTTTGTGATGAAGGAAGAATGAGCCGGTACTGTTGGAAAACCATCAGCAGTTCAGTGACTCTAACGCCTCCCTGGGCCCCTCTCCCTCTCCTTCCAAATAATGCATCAGCTCTGAGGACAACATTCCTCCCAGTGGCTGTATGTTTCGAGTTCGAATTCTTTACTCTCATTTTCAAATCTGGTTCTTGACTCTTGAAGAAGAGGAAGAAAGGAATAGGAGTAACAGATGCATAGCGTGTTTTGCTGTGTCTCTGTCCTTTCACTCAGACGTGGGCACACAGGTTCATTAATCCTAGGGTAGATTCTTAATGTGTCATGGTGCTGATGATTGACCTTAGAAGATATCCACCGAGCACTTGCTCGTGGCCTCCTAGCGTGACTTTGGCTCAATAGAATCGTAGCAAAAGCACTGTAACGTAGATCACCTACAGAGGTGCATTGATTCCATTATTATCCTCCTGGACGTAAAGAGAATTCGATTGCCTTTTGTACACGCCGTATGTGTTGTGTGTGTGTTTAAAAAAATCTGTTGTCTGCTGGGGTCATTTTAGCATTGAGAAGTAGTAATAAAATTAAGATGGTACTAAATCAACTTCAAAACGAACTATTTTGGAAATGGGCTATTAAGATTTTTCCTTGCATAAATTAATTTTTTGGTCATTTTGGTGGACTTTTCTGTTGATACTGTTATTTATATGTAATGCAGTAGGAGTTGTTTCTGTGGATGCCAGGCTTGATCTCAAGTGCACGTTATCCTTTACTTCTCAAACACAGCTGCCAGTGTCCGTGTGCCTGGTACCAGTATTTAAAAAGGGACTACACAGGCAAAGCCGTCTGTCCGTCCACTGGCAAGCATGATGTTCTAGAGGGATCTCTTAAATGCGCAGCTGTACCACGTCATCGCAGACAGCCATCATGATGCCTCAGGTGGACTCTGACAGCTCCTCTTTTATAAATTCTGGTACGCAGTAAGGTCAGTCAGTTCAAGGGTAGGGCTACCTGTGACCAGGGCTGTGGATGTGATTCCTATCTGGGGCATTTACTCTGGAGGCAGTTAAAGTATACCCACATCCTTTCCTGCTGGCTAGCCAAATGGGGAGACAGCCGCTTGCAACAGTGGTTGAACCAGCATGTGTGGCTGCCCAGTCCTAGTCCTATAGCTCCTAGGGATGTGTGTCTTCTGGGACTTTGATAGCATCATCTGATCTCGTATTCATCATCAGATGAGAATGACTGTCTTTAGTGTGAATGATAGTGTTGTCTACTCTGGTTGAGAGACTGTGACCACGGGCTTTAGTTCTACTTAAACAACATTCTGTGTAACTGACCAGAGTTTAAGAACTGACATGTTTTTGGCAGAGGGGGACAACCTTAGTCCCATCCTAACTTTGTTATTTTTACTCTTCTTATATTCTCCGGGAATACTAATGGGAGACTAAGGGTACTAAAGGACAGAAACAGATGCCTTCAGTAGCTGCTCCAGGATAGAGGGGGTGGGAATGGCAGGGTCCTGACCTCCTTCCTGCAGCAAACTCCAGCGAGCGCTGTCATGCGCCACCTACACAGAAGGGTGGTGTCATCTAGTCTGAGCCCACAGACGCTTTCAGACCCGTGCTCACTTTCACTGAGAAAGTGGGTGGCATAGCTTGGAGAAGAGAAAATAGACTTTTACAAGAATAGGCTTTAAAGCTCGAGTTCAGGTTTACTCTTTTCAGAAATTGACCATAGCCAGTCATAAATCATGTTGGAGACTCTGGAAATGATTATCATTCATCTTGGCCTAAACTCCTTTGGAGGAGACGCCACATTTTAACTGTTTCATAATGTGTAGCACATGCTTACAGTATTCTATAATTCATTCTCTATTACAGACTATTTAAGATACACTACCCCCTCCCCATCCTGCCCACAAAGCAGAATAAAGAAGACAAAGGCAGCTGATTGCTAGAGAGAAATGTCCCGTGCACAGACGTTGCCTGATGCATTCTCATTGAATAAAGGATGTAAAGAAAAGTCTAGCAGAAACATAAATAGTTGGGCATTTTCAGCAATGTAAACCAACACAGACCTCTGCTAAATGACCTATTCGATTTTATATTAGTAATACCAAACAACCTATGCACCACAGTTAATCGTGTATAAAGTATTTTCACAGCTGTTCTTGCATCACATGCAATGAAGGAAGACAAAATTGCATGATCTGAAATGGATGCTTACCCTCTTCCTGCAAATGACACTTGTCCTGCTGAGATCTGCCGGTCCCTTGGATAAGATCAGCTCTTCCCCCTCACCTGTTCCTTGCTAGGTCCCTGACTCTGACTTGAGAGGAGTGTCTGACCTGAAGTTTGCACATCTGCCACCATCTGTGGGGGCACACACACCGTCTTTTATTGCTGGTATGTGATGAAGTTACCCTCCAATGACTGCTTTCTCCCAGGGCTGCCCAGTGATCTGTGTAGTGAGTGATCCTTTTCTCTCTCGCAGCTGCGGTGGTTTTCTGGTTTGCTGCGAGGAGTACAGGAGGTACATTCTTTTAGGGACTGGGGAACATTTAATGGTGGTCAAATTACTGACGGGGTTTGAATAAAGACTGCTTTCAAACTGTCGACATTCCATTTCCCTTGATGGTTGTTGATAGGGAGTGAGTCATCTTCAGCTGGTAGACGGTGAGAATGTTGAGATCTTTCTGTTTATGTTTTCCAGATGCTCAGCAGGCCTTGTGATTGGTGAGTTGCTCTCAATGACCAGGGCTGGTTCTGTAGGGAGGTGGGAGCGGGTGCAGCACCGAGAGCAAATCGTCACCACCGTCCTCTCTCTTTGTCCTGGGGAATTTTATTTTTAACTGAGTCAGCTTATGTTTCCTGCAGCTATAAGAGGGACCGTATTTTAAATTTTTGATCACAGCCTCTGCCCACAGAAATTATCTATTATATTGTCCCCAGGAGACAACACTGCCTTTTTTTGTTTTTCACTTTTTAAATTTTTCGCGTGGGGATGCTTATGTTAACACTGTTCCCACACCCACTCCTGTTTCCACATTTCTTCACTTGAGTCACAGATAAGTAGGCATTTCCGGAATCATCATATTGGTGAACTACATTATTCCCCAAATATTGAAATCTTTCAAGGAAGCTACCATGCTTTCTCTTGAGGTTCTCTGTTTGTTTGTTTGTTTGTTTGGATAACTACTTGTATGTTCATCTTAGACAAGGCGTTTAATGCTGGTTTTTTTTCTTTTGTTATGAGTCAAAAGTTCTAGGTGATTAAAGCCAAATTAGAAAATGCTTCTGTGTAGCTATGATAATGCGAATAACATGCAAACGGGAGGAAAACCTGTTTGAGAATTTTCAGAACAGGAATTTGGTCCAGCAAACATGAAGAGTGTACCTGCCAAATCCCTGCCAGTGTGCTTGGTACGCAAATATTCAGTACCCAGAAGTGGTAATTGCTTCCCTGGATAGTATCAGACCACTCTACAGAAGCCTTATTTTTCAAACACTTGTTTTAAAATCAGTGGTTGAGTAAATTTTACTTTCTTTTTAATCATCAGAAGCATATCTTCTTTTTTAAAATTTTTATTGGAGTATAAAAATGTTGTTAGTTTGTGCTGTACAGAAAGTGAATCATTTATACATATACATATATCCACTCTTTTAGATTCTGTTCCCATATAGGTCATTACAGAGTACTGAGTAGAGTCCCCTGTGCTATACATTAGGTTCTTACTAGTTATCTGTTTTATGTGTAGTAGCGTGTATATGTCAATCCCAATCTCCCAGTTTATCTCTCTCCTCCCCTTCACCCTTGGTAACTATAAGTTTGTTTTCTACATCTGTGACTCTTTCTGTTTTGTAAATAGGTTCGTTTGTACCATTATTTTAGATTCCACATGTAAGCGACATCATGTGATATTTGTCTTTCTCTGTCTGACTTATTTCACTCACTATGACAATCTTTAGGTCCATCCATGTCGCTGCAAATGGCATTATTTCGTTCTTTTTTATGGCTGAGTACTATTCCATTGTACATATGTGCCACATCTTCTTTATCTATTCCTCTGTTGATGGACATTTAGGTTGCTTCCATGTCTTGGCTATTGTAAATAGTGCTGCAATGAACATTAGGGTATATGTATCTTTTCTCCGGATATATGTCCAGGAGTGGGATTGCTGGATAATATGATAGCTCTATTTTTAGTTTTTTAAGGAACCTCCATACTGTTCTCCATAGTGGCTGTATTGGTTTACATTCCCACCAACAGTGCAGGAGGGCTCCCTTTTCTCCACACCCTCTCCAGCATTTATTGTTGTAGAGTTTTTGATGATGGCCATTCTGACCTCTGTAAGGTGATACCTTGCTGTAGTTTTGATTTGCATCAGAAGCATATTTTCTTACGGATGTTCTAAGTAGTCTGTTTACCAGAAGCTACTCTTTCGCTAGTTTACTATAATGCAACAAACTTTGATAGGTTTTTTGATGGTTATATATTTTGTTGGAAAAATTCTACCAATTTATTCAGCATCTAGAAGTTTTAGAAAACAGTGTGATTTAGAGCTTCAGCAAATGAGTGGCTAGTGTACATTTGTTATTTTAAGGCTACAGATAGAATATTTACATGTTGACATCTCAATTTACCCTGAGAGCTGAAAAGCACATCCATTAATAAGGCAAAGCTTATAAAGTTAAAGGCACAACGGTATCTCCTTTCTGTAAATGTGCTGTTTGAGAACATATCATTGGACTTACGTTAGAACTGATTTCATGTATCAAAGAGTGGTATTGAAATAGGATTCTATTGTATTTTGTTCTAGATCTTTGTATTTTGCTTTGTAATCCTTTAAAAAACTCTCAAAGGACTTTGTATCTTCTCTATCCCTGGACTGTCATATTCATGTGCGTTTCTGTAAGTGTCGGATGATGAGTTCATTTCCATCCACAGGCATGTTGATTCTACTTTACTGCACGTGTAGCATCTCATGAGCGCACCCTCAGTGCTTGACCTTCCACTACACTGAGGGGTGTCTAGAATAATGGACCATTAGGAGCACAGGGCTTTTCCCTTAAGGAGTATGATGCAACCGAAGAGGCAGGATAGTTCTAAGTGTGTGAATGCACACATGAACACAATCACCCAGCATGCTAGAAGCTTGATAAACTTCTCCTGGGAGCTCTAAATAACATGGTGACTTTGGCACTGGCCTCTGACTCCCAACTTCTCATTTCTCTGATGAGATAGGCTAAAGGATATAAAAATAAGCAAAAACTCACAAGCTAGAAAGAATGCCATCATTAGTAAAATGGTAGCTATTGTTTATTACCCTTGCACTATTGTCCAGGCACCCAGCTAAGTGCCTTACGTGCATTATTTCATTAATCCTTCAAAACAACAGTGACAGCTCTCTGGGTTAAGTACTCTGTTAACTTCATATAAGTGGAGAAGACCCAGGGGAGTAAAGTAACCAGCCTGAGTGTACATACCTTGGAAGTGGCAGAGTCACTATTCAAATCCTTTCTGTCTGATCTCGGAGCCCACTCTCTCAATTGTTGTACTTGCCGTGTCCTGAAAAATAAAGGAGTATCTTCTAGGTAGAATGTTTGTGTGACCACACAGAGGGATGAATGAGGACCGACCGACTCACTTCCTGGGTCCCTGTGATGCTGTCTCAGGAGGTGGACCTGTAACATTCAAAGAGCCAGCCAACTCCTACCTCCTAGGATTTGGAGAGGCGAGGACAGGCTAAGGGGTAGGTAGGGAGTTGTCACTTGAAATCCCTCTCTATGACTGTGAAGGAGAAGCATCAGAAAGAAAGGTTGCTGCAAGGACCAGAGAGCTGTCTGGGCAGTGGGGCCACTACCTAACATTCTGTCAGGACAGAGGATGCCACAGACAAGTACTCATGCCTAGTGGACAGGTTCAGCCAAAGAGACTTCTTGTCCTTAACACACAGGCTGGGGGGCACCTAACAGGAGCCCATATCTCTCATGGGGGCTGTGGCTCTGACTTCCTGTCACTCTCAGCTGAAAGCAGCCTTGCGATGTAAATTTGCACCAGTCTGCTCACTGCTCCCAATATTAGAGGAGCATTTGAATGGCAACTGGCTGGAGAGTCAGGGTATTCAGGGAGCTTCTTCCTTACCTGCTTATGGATAAACACCAGATCTGGGTTGACTCCTACTGACCCAAAGATGGAGTAAACAGAAAAAAAGAAAAGAAAGAGAGAAGCCCATAGGGCCTATGAAAGATTTTGCAGCATAGAACAAGGAAGATAACACTTAAAATGCAAAGGAACAACCTACATCTGACAAAAATTATTATGAGAAACGAGTAAATTTTAGAAAGTAATTTTTAGATAGCATCTGCTTTGTGTCTTAAAATTCAAGGAAACATAGGCTCTGAAGTGAGACGGAATGGTGGGTGAGCCAGATTGTGATGGAGAGCTGACTGGCTGCACAGCTGAGGGGAAGAAAGCAGAGAATGGGGCGTGGATCTTGGAGGCAGATTGCTGGAGTGAGTCCTGGCTGCACCCCTTGTAGCCACACAACTGTGGACAAGCCCCTTGCCCTCTCAGTGCTGCAGTGCTCTTACCTGTAATGTGAGGACAGCGGTACCTACCTAATGTGGTCATTACGAGACTTCAGAACGCGCTAGGAGAATTAAAGTATCTATTAGAAGCAAGGGTGAAAAAAATCAGCACTATAAAAACATTGAACCCATGACAAATTTAAGATTTCCTAGAACCCAGAGGAAGGGATTAAAGTGACAGATTAGAAATGAAGATACATGTGTGTAGAACATAGAGAATGGAGATCCACTGGGAGAAAAATTGGTGCTCCTCAGAGACTAAGACGAGTGAAATGGTTGCTGTAACCAAGGTGTAGCAGAGTCTTTAGATGAAAAAGCTACATGCCAGGAAAATACCAGCCAACACCAGGAATAACTTAAATGTTATTTATTAATTTTAAGGTTAGAAAAGTGATGTAATCAGGCAGAAAAGCAGGAGGCTTACCTGAAAGGGAACAAAATCCACGTGGCCGTGGACTTGCTCCTGTGCACTGTTGGATACAGAAGGAGTCTTAGGATACCCCCTAAGAATGTTTTTACCCAGACAAAGTAAATGTAGGAAGGAAATAGAAGTCATCTTCAGATGAGCAAAGATAGAAAATATTCCCATCCGAAAGCTGCTTGAAAAGTAAATGAACTAAAGATTTACCTAGTTGGGAATAAGCATAAAGATATTAAGTGTGGAAATAATGGTAGGAAAGTGTACAGAGAAGCAGGAAATCGGTTATTCTTACCTTTGGCTGATGCATCAAAGTGCTTACGAGAATCTTTATAGACTTACTGATTGTGTTGGGCCAGAGCTGTGTTTGAAGAGTTACATAGATGATTCTGATGAGCAGCTAGGATTGAGAGCTACTGCTTCAGCAATTTTAGTCAAGATAAAGTATGTACTGTACAGAGATAATTAGGGAAGTGGGGATATTAACAAAGATTTGTAAAAAGTATCCCTTTATTCTCAAATTTATGGTAATTGATTTGAAAATAGAAAACTATACTATATAAAAGCAAATTTTAATAAAAGATTATTTTCCAATGGCAAGAGTTAATTTTATGAAAAAGTTTTCTTTCCTCAAATGTGTTTTTAATTTATACATAATTTCAATCAGAGGTATCATTGCTTTAATTTTTAGAAGTTGTAAGCCTAAATTTCATCTAGAAGAATAAGCTGGTAGTATAGCAAAGAAATTCTTAGAAACTGATATTGTGAAGGAGGCTTCTCCTTTTGGTGGATAGCATTTAATAATACAAATGAAAACATTCGTACTGGAGAATTATGGATAGGAAGATAAATGAAACAGAATAAAAGATATAAAAGACCCAGTATTATAGAAGTAAGGCAATTCATAATAATAAAAGGATACTTCTTCACAAAGATATTATAAATGTATATGCAACTAATAACGGATCTCAAAATATCTGAAGCAAAAATTGATAGAATGAAGGGAGAAATAGGCAATTTCATAATCATAGTAGATTTTAATATCTCTCAGTAGTTGATAGAACAATTAGTAGTTGATAGGGAAAAAGAACATAGATAATATGAACAACACTATCAACCACTTTAATTAATTGACATTTGCATTCAGTGACCTCAATAGAATTAAATGAGAAATCAGTAACAATAAGCTATTTGGGAAAATTCCAAATATCTGGAATTTTTTGGAAAGAAAAACTTCAGTGTGACAAAGACAGAATCACAAATTTAGAAAATGAATTGAATGGCAGCAAAATACATCAAAATATTTGAAATACAGCTAAAACAATGTTGAGAGGGAAATTGAGAGACTTAAATGCTTGTATTAAAAAGAAGAAAGATCTAGAAATCAGTGACCTAAGATTCTACAGTAAGAAACTACAAGGAGGAGAACAAAGTGAAGACTAAGTAGAAGGAGATTTTTGTTGTTGTTGTTAAAGATCAGCAATTAAGGAAATACAAAATAGACAATACAGAAAATTAATGAAGCCAAAAGCTGGCTATTGAAAAAAATCAACAGAATTGACATATTCCTGGCTAAAATGAGCAAGAACAAAAGAACACAAATCACCAATATTAGGAATGAAAAAAAAGGATTATCACTATAGATCCTACAGATAGTAAAGTGATATTAAGTGAATACTGTGAACAACTCCAACACCCCAGGGGAAGTGGTCACATTTCTTGAAAGATACAACTTACAAAATTGATACAAGAAGAAATAAAAAATCCAAATGGCTCTGTATCTATTTTAAAAATTCATTATTAAAAACCTTCCCCTAAAGAAAACTTCAGACCCAAATGGTTTCACTGGTAAATCCTATCAAACATTCAAAAAATAAATAATACTAATATCCACAAAACTTTTCAGAAAATACAGGAGGGGGCATCATGGCCCAACTCATTTTTTGAGGTTGGTGGTATCCTAATCTCCAAACTGACAAAGATATTTTAAAAATACAGAAGAAAAACATGGACCAATCTCCCTCATAACTATAGATGCAAAAATACTACTGCTGGTGGGAATAAAATTGGTGAACACCTGACGAGGAATTTGGTAATGTATTTCAAAAGTCTTCATTATGGTGAGGTATGTTCCCTCAATGCCCACTTTCTGGAGAGTTTTTTTGTTTTTTAATCGCAAATGGATGTTGGATTTTGTCAAAAGCCTTTTCTGCATCTATTGAGATGATCATATGGTTTTTATTCAATCTGTTAATGAGGTGTATCACACTGATTGATTTGTGGATACTGAAAAACCCTTTCATACCAAAATGTTTTTATTTTTTAACCCAGTAATACTTACCTCAGTAAATTTTATAAATATTCCCACAGGTTTACCTCCAGGTATGTTAGAACAATTAAAAGCGAAATAAGTGATAAACAATGAGCTTTTTTAGTGTGTAAGGGTTCATTTATGGAATACTATTAAAATATTGATATAGATCATTGAAGTGGGAACTGTTTAGCAAACTAAATGAGAAGGTTTGCTTAAAACATATTCCCTTAAGTCCTTGATAGCTATTTTTAGTACGTGCTTGGAAAAAATAAGTTGTAGAGTACCAGGCAAACTTAATAGTAACTACTTTCTGATGATTGAATCATGGATTTTTTTTTCTTTTTCCCTTTTATCATATTTTCCCAAGTTCAGCAAACGTGTATTGTTTTAAATAAAAAAATAGTTCAAATATGCTTATAGATGTGGATAAACACACTTATTTAGTTTTTTATTAATGTTGAGTAATAGTGCCTCTTTTATGAAATTTAAAATTATTGATTTTTGATATGAAAAGTTTGTTTCTAGTCAAGGGTCATTGAGAATGACTAATCCCAGTAATAGAAGCTATTACTTCTATCAGCCTTAAATAAGTAATTGGTACATGTGGTGTATTGTACTGGTAGTACAGAGACATAAAAGGCATGGTTTTAACTGTCTAGTAGAGGTAAAGATATAGCTAATTGTAGCAATTAACTGCCCAGGGCAGAGTTGGCAGGTCGTTCATCTGTGCTCCAGTTCTGACTGATGGGTGGTGACTGTCTGGAGAGATGTATTAAGACAAATTGGGAGGCCAGTCCTGGATTCGGCGTAAAGTGTGCTGATAGTTTAATAAATGTCTACTCCGAGCAAGGGAGCAGAACAGCGAGGCATTGTGTACGATTCTTGACCTAGTTAGGCAATAAAGGTAATCTTATTTTTACAGATGAGCGTGGGCCACTGAGATGAGCACTGATGGGTGTGTGCAAGGTGGTAAATTGCAGGCAAGGTCAAAGGTAAAGGATTAGGAGATTAGTTCTGGCTCTGGCTTCTGTGGAATCAAGCCATTTCATAGATTCTGTTAGAATGGTCTACATTTCTGTGAGAAAATTGGTGGTTTATTGAAGTATGACTTCCAGATTTTAGCCTCAGGAACCAGATAAATCTAAGTCAGTCTTGATATATGATTCACGATATTCATTATGTAAATGTATTCCTAGCATGACAGTTTCTGCACATCCAGATTATTTTGTCCATGAGCAGGTAGGATGTTATGGCCGCAAGGTTGGGGCATAAGAGTGGGAGGGGAGAGAGCAGGGAAAACTTGCCTCTTCTCTGTCATACTCCTCCTGCATTGCAGGAAAGCTCACGTGATGCCATGACATGCCTTCATTTCTTTGTCCCGTGTATGTCTTGCCACATATAAGCAATGTCTGAAATGTGTTCACTCAGCTGAACTATTTAGACTTTTTGACATTTTATTCTTATTCCAGGAAGTTATATCTTGTTCCTGGCTAGTGAATTTCTAAGCCTTTGTAATCATTGAAGGGCAGTGGCTGTCCTTCTCCAAAAGACTGTGTAACTTTCACATAGCTGTTCCCACCCTCTGGGCTCTACTTAACCACTGTGTGTGTGTGTGTGTGTGTGTGTGTGTGTGTGTGTGTGATAAACCCACTCCCAGAATATTTCACCCCTCTTAGAGTGAGATTTATTTGCAAGTAGGATTTTTTCCCCTTACTTCTTAGAAGAGCTCTTAATTTTAGTTTCAAAAACATTTTGGGTCTACTGGAACTTCTTACCACTAAGACAGAGATTTAGAACTAGATAGATGAATTTTTGTGTTGGCTTCTTGGAAAAATATGTATTTTCCATCTCTCTTGATTTAGAAGCCAACAGCCTTCCTGATTTTTGAGACCCCTGCTCCCCATTTCTACCATTTCAGCCGATGTTTGAAACACAGCCAGAGGCAGATTTCACTCCAGTCCAGTGCAGCCTATTGTATCTTTGGAACAGCTTTGACCCTTAAACATTCCTTATTATAATGGTGATAATTCTGTTCCTTGGGAATCAGGTAAATAGTTAAATACCTCTTTAAACATGAAATGACTTCAGATATTGAAAGAATACTATCGTGCTGCTCTAAGTCTTTTAAGCATTCCTATTTTCTTTTTATACTCAGTTCTGTTTTCAGGTCCTTTTTCTGTTGATCATTCTTTAAATATTTCACCCAGAAGTGAGCCCAGCAGTCCAGGGATTGTCTAGTTCTGACAGCTATTTTCTATTAATTAATGAAGCCTGATGTGGAGTCCTGATTTGAGGTGTGGTGGAGGAACAGTGTTCATTTCATGGTTCAATCCTTGAATGTAGTATTGATTGCAGCCCCTAAGTGATTTTCATACTTGCCTCTGTGTTTCTACTCAAGAACTGACTCATATTTATTCCTGTGAAAGTCCATCTTGTCAGATTGGGTTCATCATTTCGACCATCCCTCCCTTGCAGTTTTGTATCATTGGCATCCACGACAGTGGCCAGTGTGTTGAGTAGGCTGGAGCTGAGGACAGAATTCCTCTGCAGTCTTCTTGCAGTTAGATCTCTATTAACGCTAGTGGGTTTTGGGTTTGGTTTTTTAATTTTTAGGTAGTCAGTGCTTTTTGATAGTATGCTTTTGGGGAAGAGCATATTTAGAAACCATTTTTCTTATTGAACTGTTATTTGCACTTGTATAAAATCTCTGAAGAATCTTGGGGGAAAAACGATTAAGTTTGATTACATTATGTTAGTGTATGGTCAGTAACAATGAAAGTACGTATAGAGCATATGGAAAGCTGTTAAACTACTTAGAATATTGTCATATTTTTGTCTTTCAAACTTTATTTCTTTGTATCGGTTTGAATAGTGTTGTAAACAATACTTATTTTTGAAGCCTTTTCTAGTGTTCCATAATACTCTAGTCATAATTAAAAAATACTTCAGTGAGTAGGCTTTGGAGGAAGACTGCCTAGGTTGAATACCAGCTCCTGTTGAAATGACCTTGGGAGAGTAAGTTAATCTTTTCTGAGCCTCAGTCTGCTTGTCTATAAAATGTGAATTTAAAAAGTGGCTATCTTCTGGACTTAGTTTTAGGAGAAAGTGAGTATGAAAACCTAGCAATAAAAAATAGGCTCTCGGGCTTCCCCGGTGGCGCAGTGGTTGAGAGTCCGCCTGCCGATGCAGGGGACACGGGTTCGTGCCCTGGTCCGGGAAGATCCCACATGCCGCGGAGCGGCTGGGCCCGTGAGCCATGGCTGCTGAGCCTGCACGTCTGGAGCCTGTGCTCCGCAACGGGAGAGGCAACAACAGTGAGAGGCCCACGTAACGCAAAAAAAAGAAAAAAAAATGCTCTCAGTAAAAGTTATCTTTTATAAGTATTGATATTTTTTAATGTTACAAAATCATTCCAGCTTTTCATAAGACAGAATAATTTTAGCTACAAGTTTGTCAATATGTTTTTTTTTTTTTTTTTTTAAATTTTATTTATTATTTTTGGCTGCGTTGGGTCTTCATTGCTGTGCACGGAGCTCTCTCCAGTTTTGGAGATCAGTGGTTACTCTTTGTTGCGGTGCACTGGCTTCTCATTGCGGTGGCCTCTCTTGTTGCAGAGCACAGGCTCTAGGCGCGCGGGCTTCAGTAGCTGCGGTGCGCGGGCTTCAGTAGCTGCGGCACGCGGGCTGAGTTGCTCCGCGGCATGTGGGATCCCCCTGGACCAGGGCTCAAACCCGCGTCCCCTGCATTAGCAGGCAGGTTCTCAACCACTGCACCACCAGGGAAGCCCTGTCAATATGTTTTAAAATTAATCGGTGATATGTTTTAATTGTGACTTACAATCCAAGTTGTAGGGTTTTTTTCCTAAGAGGATTACATGCTATAGAAAAAGTTGAATAGCTAAAGTACTTTTCTTTTTATTATTACTGGTCAGGTCCAACCTACTTCAGTTGATCTTACAAAACAATGAAAGCCAAAAGTAGGAACTCTGTATTGGTCAAATCCTTCATTAGTAATGGACATGGTTTTATTTCTTGCTTGTGATTTTTTTCAAGATTCTATAAAGCTTCACATTCTAATGAAATTATATTTTTACTTATCAGTGTAGCCGGTTTTAAGAATTTGAGTCTGTTTTCATAATTATAGTTAGCCTGTGTCTTCAAATGACTCATTACCCTGAAATGCATTTCATTCTCAAGTAATTCTGATGCATAAACCAAGAAGCTATCTGCAGATTCAGCTCTTTTTTTTAAGGATCGGCCTCTTCAAGCGCAGTATGATACACATTTGAAGTCCTTTTTTTTATTACACAGTCTCCTTCAATATTAACACTTGTATCTATTGTTGATCTGCCCTTTTTAAAAGTAATGTGCTACATTCAAAATTAAGCACGCTGTTACAAAGAAAGATCTGCTAAGAAAGGTATACTTCTTACAAGAATGTTATAAGAAATAAACATTAATAGTTGAAAACTGAGAACCCCTGCTTCTAACTTTAAGACAAGGATATAAAAAATGCATGTTGAATATATGTAACATGTATAAATAAATTCCTATATGGCTATAGAGTAGAATTATTACCTGGCATCTCTTAAAGCAGGGGTCGCCAACCCCCCAGGCTGCACAGCAGGAGGTGAGCGAGGGTGAGCGAGTGAAGCTTCATCTGCCACTCCCCATTGCTCCCATTACTGCCTGAACCATCCATTTCCACTGCCACCCCCCAGTCCGTGGAAAAATTGCCTTCCACAAAACCAGACCCTGGTGCCAAAAAGGTTGGGGACCACTGTCTTAAAGCAATAAACATGGGATCAGGGGTCAGTTTAATGGAATGTGTAAAATCTTTCACATTCATTTTACCTGAGGTTTCCAGGCTTTTAGGAACTTTAAAAAAAAATAAAATCATATTTGTTGTGTATACTCTAGGGGTCCTAGAGACAAATGTGGCTGCTTCATTGATCTCATTTTGAAAATGAAAGATACTGGGGACAAAGTTGCATAGCTTGTTAGCCCTACTTCTTCCCTTAAAAGAAGCTAATGTAGGTGTCTTGAACTTCGTCATAAAGGTTAAGCGTCAGTCTATATTGGCAAAGCAAATGAGTTGGCAGTTTTATGTTTATGATCCTGTAGACATATAATTATACAACATTTTCAGCAGAAAAAAAGATTGCCCACACTTGACAATGCCACAGTTAAAGCTAGTAATTTTAAAATAAAGCCAAAATACAATGAAAAATACATTCAAAACTTTCACAGTAGTAAAAAGAAAAAATATTAAAAATTTTCAGGGGACTTCCCTGGTGGCACAGTGGTTAAGAATCCGCCTGCCAATGCAGGGGACACGGGTTCAAGCCCTGGTCCGAGAGGATCCCACATGCCGCAGAGCAGCCGAGCCCGTGCGCCACAACTACTGAGCCTGCGCTCTACAGCCCGCGAGCCACAACTACTGAGCACAAGTGCCACAACTACTGAGCCCACACACCTAGAGCCCATGCTCCGCAACAAGAGAAGCCACTGCAATGAGAAGCCTGCACACCACAACAAAGAGTAACCCCCACTCTCCGCAATTAGAGAAAGCCCACATGCAGCAATGAAGACCCAATGCAGCCAAAAATAAATAATTAAAAAAATTTTTCAGACCATAAAATCTGTTTAAACTGGAAATAGCCTATGATATATGTTTACCTCTTATATAAAAGTTAATTTTAACCCATTTATCAAAAGTTCACTCTGATTTAAGAATAACGTGTGTGGTTAAGAAATGGCTTGAGTTAGTGTTACAGATATTGTACATCATAAAATACATTGGATGTGTAAGTAGACATCAGGTAATTTTAACTGGTTGTTAAAATGTAAGTTTCAGCAGAGGACCCATAGTGATATTAGTTTAGTTACTAAAATGAGGACCAAGATGCAAAATTTTCAGAAGACAGTTTGAAATCCAGCTTTGACTTTTAAATTCCTTACCCACTTTAAGGGTATAAAAATACCTAATTTTTGGAGATTAAAGAGAGAAAGGTTTTTATGAAAGAGCATTTCTCTGGAGAGAATGCTGGGCATCCCCCCATTTAGTTGCTTTTCCCTTCACCTCAAGAGGAAAGTGCTTCAGCCAGACTATTTAATGACTTACTAGGTTTCTCCTTATGAGGTCTTAGTGCTCTGAGTGGAGGTTGGGCTGAAAACAGCAGGCATTCTGTGGAAATGACAAAAAGATGGTTGCAGTGGTCATCTTGCACTCCCAGATTTTCTCTAAATGAAGATTCAGGAGTGTTTCCCATAGACTAGGTTGGGCCATAGGCATCAAAGAGTAGGATTGAGATTGATTCAGATCCAGTTCAGTAGGGCTTCCCTGGTGGCGCAGTGGTTGAGAGTCCGCCTGCCGATGCAGGGGACACAGGTTCGTGCCCCGATCCGGGAAGATCCCACGTGCCGCGGAGCGGCTGGGCCCGTGAGCCATGGCCGCTGAGCCTGCGCGTCCGGAGCCTGTGCTCCGCAATGGGAGAGGCCACAGCAGTGAGAGGCCCGCGTACCGCAAAAAAAAAAAAACAACAAAAAACCCTGCTCTAAGATCCAGTTCAGTAGAGAAGTCTGGAGAACATGGAACCTCAGCTGACAAAAAACTGGATTCTAGATGCTACAGAAGATATGTATGCAAGGCTGGCTTCATGGGTGTGCAGGCTGTGTCACAAAGGGCCATGCACTTAGAAGGACCCTAGACTTGGTTAAAGGGTATGCTGTTACCATCTTGAAATTCTTAATAACTTTTAGCAAAGAGCCCATGTTTTCATTTTGTACTGGGCTCTGCAGGTTATGTAGTCTGTCCTAAATTTATGAGTTACATTGGGGAAACTGTAGATGAAGGGTCCCCAGCAGTGAGAAGGGGGGTGTGGCTTTCTCAGGCTACCAAGCACTTCATGGGAAAAGAGGAGGCTTTAAGTATTTGCCACACCCAGTTGGTAAGGCTAGTTTCTCGACTGAACCAGTCAGGTAGAATGCTCCTGTTCTCTCACCTCCATCTTCATCATCATCCTCTACCTCTGGTCCCTTCCAACCCAGAGAGGACTAAAACAGCTAAGAAAGAGGGGGAGAAGATTGGATAAAAGAGAGGTTTTCTTTTCTTTCTTTTTTTTTTTTTTTGGCGGTGCGCGGGCCTCTCATGGTTGTGGCCTCTCCCGCTGTGGGGCACAGGCTCCGGACGCGCAGGCTCAGCAGCCATGGCTCACGGGCCCAGCCGCTCTGCGGCATGTGGGATCTTCCTGGACTGGGGCACGAACCCGTGTCCCCTGCACCGGCAGGCGGACTCTCAACCACTGCGCCACCAGGGAAGCCCAAGAGGGGTTTTCTTAAATGCTTCCTTCCCAGGTGGTGCAGATCTTAGTTGGGGAAGGGAAGCCATCATACCACTGAAGTTGGATATTCTAATAACCAAATTGAGAGTTTTATATTTTAAAGTGACTATAGGAATTGTATTAGATAAAAGTAATTAGAAAAACCATGGGGGCTATCCCAAGTTTTCATCCAGAGGTGGGGGATGAACTACTGCATTGAATAAAAATTAATAGAAAAGTGAAGGACAGAATGAAATTGCTTTTGTAATTGCATCTCTGAAGTGATACTTATTCAGCTTATCGATTACATAATTGAATTTGGAGAATCTAGAAATATGAAATACTTTTTGATGTCATAAACCACTTTGACTTTTAAGTGTAAAATGATCCTCTGAAAGCTAGCTTAAATTTATGGTGAAATTGGACTTTTCTTAAATTGTATTTCCTAATCTAATTTGTTAATAGGAGAAGAAACATTAGATTTTCCCAGTTTTGCACTTGTGTTTATCTAGTTTTTGGCTTGCTGATAGTGGTCTTAAAATGGAAAAGTTGAGTTAGTCAACGCAGTTGCCTTTAAATTAAGGAAATGTATGTAATATTTCTTCAGAAAGCATGTTTAACATTTTGGACAGTTAAGCTTGATTTATTGTAATTTAGTTTTTCCACTGGCAGTGACATAGAATAATTTTTTCTGGTAGCTATTCCAAATGACCTGAGTTAGGAAACTGTTGCTTGTTTTCAATACATTTCTACTGCTATTTTCCATATTATGCAAAGGCCATTCACTGTAGGCTAATTATAGAAAATTGCATTTAGTGTCAAGTGGATGTGAAATTTACTTCAACGCTGATGGACTGACATTTAAAGTAAAATGAGGCTATGTTCTTCCCTGGGACTCTGTGAACTATATTTTAGTGTCCTTCAATGATGAGAAGACATTTACATCTTCCTAATTTACATCTTCCTAATTTACATCTTCCTAATTTACATCTTCCTAATTTTCTGGAGGTTTTTTATTGTAGTTGGTTACACTTCACAAAATGTGAATATTGTGATTTTTGACATAAAAAATTCATGAAATATTTTCTTCTTCAAATATTTATAAGATTCTTTCTGTATAAAACTTGGAGATTTATATTTTGTGATTTAACGTGACAAGGATTATGTGTAATGTAAGTTCGATAAACATATTATTTTGCTTTTGAATTTTTGCTGAAAGTTAGTTTGTTGTTGATATTTTTTATTTTACTCTAAATGAGAACAGACTGTACCTAAAATTCAGATCCTTGAAGGAGTAGGCGTCATGGGAAAAACTGTATTTGCAGCTTTTGTCATTTAAAAGACAATATTCCAAAGGAAGAAAATTTGAAAGTAGACTGAGTGGCATGGCAGGCTGGTCAGGCTTTGGGGTCACAGTCCCCTTACCTCTCACTCACCACCTGACATCACATGTAAGCTGTTACTCATGACAGTTGTGAATACCATTTGGAGCAGTAATCACAGAACCTTCGTATAAATAGCCTTCTGTATATTTTCATTTCTTTCTTGAATACATTCCTCTGATTTTGTTCTAGGCTCGCAGGAAGGAGGTATTTATCCAGGAACGGTATGGGAGATTTAATTTAAATGACCCATTCCTGGCACTGCAGAGAGACTTTGAAGCAGGTGCTGGCGATAAAGAGAAGAAGCCAGTTTGTACCAACCCCCTCTCCATCCTCGAAGCAGTCATGGCCCACTGCAGAAAAATGCAAGAAAGGATGTCCACACAACTGGCTGCTGCAGAGAGCAGACAAAAGAAGGTATTGAGACTTTCAAACAATTCTTTTTCCCATAACACAGTGTAGAATGAAGAGACCATCTCTGAGGTTGTTGTTTTGTTCTTAAATATTTTCAAGAAGAGTTGGGATAGGGACTTAGAAATTCAAACTACTGACAAATTTTGGTGGCCCTTCTCAAATGTAACTCAAAATAAACATAACACTAAATCATAAAAGAAGTATGACAAATTATGTTTCCCATAATATTTACTGTGATGCTTTCATTAAAATAATGGATTTTCTTTTTGGAGGGGATGGATTTCCCTTTCCTAGTGCCCTAAGACATGCTTAACTGTCAGATGAGTGATCCAGTAATGCAACCAGGACTGATCATATGGTGGCATCCCCAACTTAGTTTATCCAACTTTTGTCTCCAGTATTTCTTTGCAACTAGAAATTATTTTTTTTTGAAAATGAAAATAATATGAGAATAGAATGAAAGTTTGCATAGTATACGCAGTCTCACAACATGTCATCTTGAAGTTCTGGTTCATCTCAGACTCACCTCTGGGGTCTGATGGTGTGTCTGCTGCAGACCTCCAGGCTCCTATTCACATGTGTTTCATTTAAACCAGCCTCCTCCCCCCTCCTCACCTCCCACACCACACACATACATATTATTGCACATGAACACATGCTTCAAAGATTCCTAAGTGATAAAAGCTTACTGCGATCAGCCATAAGTACATAGAAGTTTAAATTTTGTCCTTCTGATATGCCGCTGAGACTACTGATTCCCTTTATTAGAAAAGAGAGTGAGGAAATCAGAGAAGGTAATGATGTCTAATTACTAGAATTAAAAGTAACATGTTCTTCCAACCATTATTAAAGCATAAATTAAAATGTTTCTTCTGTTTGTCCTTTTCAGAGAACTTATTATAGCTCACATTTAACACCTGGTTAACAGTTCACCTGAATGCACTATACTGTATAAATGTCTATGATACTGTCATTGAATGTGTAGGTTTTCTCCCTGTAATTGTATCCTTGCATTAATGTATATATGCCAGCATTCTGGTATAGGTGTTGAATAAAAACAAACCTTTTGCTCAGTATGTCACAGGGTAGAAAACTAAAGCACTGGGTAAAATAGTAAAGAATAGAAGGCCTTCCCTGCCTGGGAGACCGAATCACACAATTTTACACTGGACTCTGCACACCCTCTACAAAGCCCTGCAGACAACCACTGAGGTCTCTGGAGCTTTTCAAAAATCCCCACAAACCGCATAAGCAAGAGCCAGTGTGTTTCCGCTGATGTCACTAAAACTCATTTGTATGTCTTGGATGAGACACATTTCAATTATGTTCTTAATGTGTCAAATGAGCTATTTCATGATAAAGTACATCTGCTTGGTTTTATGCTGTGTTATCAAAAATCAAGAAAATATTTTTATTGTAGTTTTCATTCAATACATAAAATGCATGCTTTCCTGAATTTTACTTGTTTTGCATTGTATCTATCATTCCTCTTATAAGAGAGAAAAAAGAAATTCATTTCGAGTCGAATCAAAGATTTTATTATCTAGTTGATTTTTTTAAAATCAGCTTACATCCTGTTTATTTCTGAATGACTGGGTCATTTCCAACCTGGCTGGAAGTGAAAGGAAATTGTTTCTGTCCTAGGGGTCCTGAGAGACTAGTATGAAATGAGCCAGTGATCTGTCTCCCGCCTATAATGGAGATACAGGGGTCCTTTATGGCCAAATTCACTGGCTGTGCAGTCTCAGTGAAGGGTCTGTCTGAGAGGCAGTGCTACCCTTTGTCCCTAAAGGATATTCTATTACGGTAGATTGCAGCATGTGAGAAGAGTTACAGTTTGTACTCTTATCCCAAGTCTTTATTTATAAAGAAAGTATTAGAGCAGCTAATAAGGCCAGTAACAACAAAGTCATTTTAGCAACAAAATTACCTGTCACCTTTACTCTTGAAATTAAATATATTAACCAAACATCTTCAGTTCTCTTGCATGTAGAGTAAATTGGAGCTTTAGAAATCTAAAAGCATTAAGACACAAAAATCGATTATTTTAAATGAGTCCAGGTCTTTAAATCACTGTCACAGCAAAAGTCAGGGAAAGCAAAGTTCCCATTATCTACAATCAAGTATTTATTATCTGACACTGGGCATAGCTCTGTGGTGATTCTAAGACATTTGGCCTGAACACTGCTCTGGTTGCCCTCTCAAGGCGGGAGAAGAGACTTCGTGCTCATTGATGCGTTGGTTCCTGCTGAGACTACTAATAGGAGGGTTAACTGTTTGGTAATGTGTGTGCCAGGAAAATTTGGGCAAGAGTCAATTTGGCAAATGGCCTAAGCCTCAAGCCACTTTGAATAAGCTAATGAGTAATCATCATGGGGAACTTTGCCTCTGGTAATATACTCCCCCGTTTAGAACCAGTAACCTAGGGTGCTTGTTATTTGGGTTTTTATTATTTATCTTATGCACGATCTGTTAATACAGCTTCTTTTCTAATTTATTTTCCGTCATTTTATTCATACATAGTATAATTTCTAGCCCTGAGATAGGAAAGATCTTTTAATTTGATCAGAGCCTTTAAAAGAAAGAAGCCAAAATAACAACTAGGAAATTCAGAAGGGGACAGTTTTTTTCACCAGAGGAAAAACTAAATGTAGTTCTGTGTATTAGACAGAGCTCCTTCTAGGCGGCCGCTCGGTATGATGTGGTCAGTTGCATGCTGGTAGCTGCGTCAGGCAGAATTTGTAGTTGCGAGCAAGTGAACCCAGTATTCTTGAGTTAAGAGGAACAGCATTCATTTGTTCGCTTACAGCATGGTAGGGCACGGCTGGGAGAACTAGGGGACAAGCTTGTACCAGCCAGCATCACTGACAAATGCTCACCATAGATCTAGTCTGCCGTGGCTGATCCTTCTGCTGAGAGCTAGATACTGAAGTTTGTTGACGCCAGACAGCACCACTGCCATCACTGCTCTGGGTCTTGAGTGGTGCCTCCCCCTGGCCCTGCTTCTTTGCATTACTCATTTCCTAGTTGAAGCCTAAGAGCAGGTGCATTTGGTTGGCCAACCTTAGGCCCCATGCCCTCTCCTTGGCTACAAGACTGGGAAAGCAACTATTGGCCGTATTTAACTACTATAGGAGAGAACGAGAGGTGGAGAATTCTCCTGACATAGGAAGGAGTTTCAGGTGCTAGACGACCAAAGAAATGACAAATGGACGAGAAAAGAGCAATCAAAATAATGCGTTTTGTTTATTTCATATGCCTTTTCCTTCCCATTATAAATAATTGTAATTTGTTTTGCCGTTTGTATTCACTGTTTTCTACTTCATTATATAATGGTTATAACATCCAAATATAATTTAATTTTAAATTGTTTTCATGATTTTCATTCAAGGATAACATGGTAGAGAAACAGCTGAAATAACAATTTTAGGAAGAGTGTTTAGGACGCTTTGTACATGAATGATTGTTTTTAGCTCCTTCCTCTTTTTTTTTTTTTTTTTTTTTTTTTTTTGTGGTCGCGGGTCTCTCACTGTTGTGGCCTCTCTCGTTGCAGAGCGTAGGCTCCGGACGCGCAGGCTCAGCGGCCATGGCTCATGGGCCCAGCCGCTCTGCGGCATGTGGGATCCTCCCGGACCGGGGCACGAACCCTTGTCTCCTGCATCGGCAGGCGGACTCTCAACCACTGTGCCACCAGGGAAGCCCCTGAGTCTTTTTTGTATAACTCATTATTACGTTTCAAGATGCATTTGGACTCCCCAGGAGCACTGCAGAGTGGGCATTAAGGGGAGCTGGAGACTGAGGTCTGCAGCTCTGAGCAGGGATTTAGAGGAGAGAACAACTTGCCTCATCCATGTCTTCCCTTCTCTCTTTTGAAACTAGATCAAGAGAAAGGGGCACTTCATCCCAACTTACCCTTCCCCCTCCCCGTGTCCTCAAGTCCATTCTCTGTCTGCGTCTTTATTCTTGTCCTGCCCCTAGGTTCATGAGAACCATTTTTTTAGAGGGGTGGGATAGGCAGGGTGGGAGGGAGATGCAAGAGGGAGGGGATATGGGGACATATGTATACGTATAGCTGACTCACTTTGTTATACAGCAGAAACTAACACACTATTGTAAAGCAATTATACTCCAATAAATATGTTAAAAAAAAAAAAAGAGGAAGGGGCAGATGAGAACTACAGAGCCCAACTGCTGACTGGTAGCTCCAGCCCCTATAAAGAAGAAAATCTCAATATATTTCATCGTTATGTGTTTGTTTACCAGGATTGGGCAGGTGCCAGTGAGGGTGACCGTGTGGAAAAGAGGACAAGGGTGCAGTGAGTGTTAAAAGACGTGAGGGAGTAATAAAGAATATAATAAAATGTCATAAGAATATTTTGTGGTTGTGACAGACATGTAGTCTGCTTTCTCATTTTACAAATGACCATAATTGCTTGCCTCTCTCTTTTTCACTTTGATTTAGAACTGATCGCCTTTACATTGCTGCTCTGTTCCACCTACAGAGCTTTTCCTTTCATTCTGGAAAAAGTTGTTTGGTGCTCCCTTCATTCAGAGCTCCCAGTCTGGGTGCTGTTCTTGGAGCAACCACCCACTTCTTCACTACCAGTGACGTTGTGTTAGTTCTTCTAAGCTCTTCCACATAAACCGCTGCTTTTTGCAAAAGGCTTTGGTAATACTGCTCCATGCAAAATTCCCCTTCAGCCATTACTTGGAAGTGGTTATGAGTAGATATAAATTGGACAATAGTAGAGCAGAGTCAGCTGGAACTCGGTAGTCTTTATACACAGGAAGCTGTGGTTCCTTTATAGTCTCCTCAGTGTGCAGTTTAGTTGGGGGTGTCTGTTCCTACCCCTACCCATCAGGTCCACAGTCCGTGGATCACTGCTCAGAATTGTCCCAGATTTGGCCAGTGAGAGCCCTTTCAAGCTACTCCTTTTGATATATTCCCATCATCCTTTGAGCACTTCCTTATTTCTTACAGCAGGGTATTTTTTTCTTGCAGGCTCATCGTATACTTTTCTTTTTCCAACCCCTGCAATTAGCTCTTACTCCCAGAAGCTGTTACTTCCATTCCTTTTTAATGGAAAATAGTGTTTAGAAATGAAACTAAAGCTAGGAAATTATGTATAATTATCATATTTATACATATATTTTATATACACACAAATCTATATTTTATTTATCTATAGTTCTGTCTGTATGAAACCATGAGTTCATACTTATATTGACACCTCTGATTCTAATCCAAAACCATAGGGGGGGTACATTCTTGTCCTTTCTCTATTTAAAACTAACTTCTCCAACAGTGAGAAAGCTGAAACCCATTATACTTCAATATATTACTCATGTACTCCAGCCTAGAACACACAGAGAGTAGTTTCAGAATTGTTAATCCATAGCACTATAAAAAGCAAACATGCAAACCTGGAATTTACTATTGTTATAGCTTTTAAAGAGATATTTACATTAAAGTGAAATTTACATCTTAAGCACACAAATTGATGTTTTAAAAATGCATACACTTGTGTAAGCTGTACCCCTTACAAGATAGAAAATGTTAACATTACCATAGAGAGTTTCCTGGAGTGTCTTCTCCATAAATCCCTCCCCCACTTTAGGCAGCCACTGAACACTCTTCTGATTTTCTCATCATGGATTAGTCTTACCTCTATACTACATCTTCAGGTAAATGATGACTGTAGTTAAATAATAAGCCTTAAATGCACAAACCACAGGTCTTTCAACTTTGTTATTCTTTATAAAAATTGTTTTGGCTGTTTTAGGTCGTTTGCTTTTCCATAAAAATTTAAAATCAGTTTGCTGGTTTCTCTGAAAGCTTTCAGGGATTGAAGTTTCATTGACCCTTTAATATGTTGAGAATTGGCATCGTTAACAAAATTGAGTCTTCCAACCCATGATTATAGTATTTTTCTTCATTTTTTTCAGGTCTTCATGGTTTCTTTTAGCAGTGTTTTACTGTTTTTAGTTTAGTAGTCATAAATGTCTTTTGTTGGGTTTATTTCTAAATATTTGATGCTGTTATAAACACAATTAAGTTTTTGCCAAACATTTGTTGTTAGTATACAGGTATTCAATTGATTATTTGTATGTTGACATTGTATCCTGTGATCTTGCTTATCAGTTTTAGCAGTTGTTTTGTATATTTTATATGATTTTGTGGGTAAACAAGCATGTTACCTATGAACAGAACCCATTTTACTTTTTCCTTTCCAAATTGCCTGCCTTTCTCTTTTCCTTTTTATCCCCATCATTGCGCTGACTAGAACCTCCAATACAATGTTGAACAGAAATAGTGAGAGCAGACTTCAGAGGCTTTTCCTTTATTTAGGGGGAAAACAATCTGTTTCATGGTTAAGTATGATGTTAGCTATACTTTGTTATGGATGCCCTTTATCTCATTAAAGTTTCATTCTATTCTTTGTTAAGTGGTTTTTATCATGATTGAGTTTTGAATTTTGCAAAATGGTTTATCTTTATCTATTGCTGTAGTCATGGTTTTGCACTTTATTCTTTTAATATGATGAATCACACTAATTGATTTTCAAATATTAAACCAACTTGGATTCCTGAGGTGAACTTCAGTGGGTCACCTTTTATTACTCTTTTTAAATATTGCTGGATTCAGTTTGCCTGTATTTTGCTAAGGAGTTTTGTGTGTGTGTTCATGAGTGATAATTTTTCTGTAAATTTTAAAATAATACTTGACTGGTTTTGATATGAAAGTAATCCTGGATTCATAAAGGAAAATGGAAGCATTTCCTTCTTTATTTTCTGAAAGGGCATGTATGAGTTTGGCTTTCTTTTTCTTTTTTTTTTTTTTGCGGCACGCGGGCCTCTCACTGTTGTGGCCTCTCCCATTGTGGAGCACAGGCTCTGGACGCGCAGGCTCAGCGGCCATGGCTCACGGGCCCAGCCGCTCCGCGGCATGTGGGATCCTCCCGGACCGGGGCACGAACCCGTGTCCCCTGCATCGGCAGGCGGACTCTCAACCACTGTGCCACCAGGGAAGCCCCTGGCTTTCTTTAACGTTTGGTAGAAGTCACTAGTAAATCCATATGAGTTAGAGGTTTTCTTTAGGGGAAAATGTTTATTTGTGAATTCAGTTTCTCATAAAGATATAAAGCTATTTCAATCTTTTATCCATTTTATGTCAATTCTGAAAGTCGTGTGTTTCGGAGGAATTTGATTTGTTGAATTTATTGGCCCAAGGTTTTCATTATTATCCTTTTAATATTCATTCCATAGTGGTACCCCATCCTTTATTCCTTTTATTTGTAATTTGTGTTTTTCTATATTTCTTAATCTGTTCTTTAAATGTTTAACAATATTAATGATATTTTATTTGAAAAACAACTTTTGGCCTTGTTAATTTCTCTATCATTTGTCTTTTGTATTCCATTGATTTTTACCTTTATTTCTTTCCTTTTACTTTGTCTTTCATTCACCTAACTTTTCCTTGCTTCTTAAGGTAACACTTAGATGATTGATTTGAGACAACTCTTGTTTTTTAAATAATTTTATTGAAGTATAGTTGATTTACAATGTTGTGTTTAATTTCTTCTGTACAGCAGAGTGACTCAGTTATACATTTATATATTCTTTTCCATTATGGCTTATCACAGGATATTGAATATAGTTCCCTGTGATATACAGTAGGACCTTGTTGTTTATCCATCCTGTGTATAATAGTTTGCATCTGCTAATTCCAAACTCCAGTCCTCCACCCCCACCCACTTCCCCACCCCCAGCAAACACAACTCTGTTTTCTATGTCTGTGAGTCTGTTATTGTTTTGTAGACAGGTTCATTTGTGTCATATTTTAGATTGCACATATAAGTGATATCATATGGTATTTATCTTTCTCTTTCTGACTTACTTCACTTAGTATGATAATCTCTAGGTCCATCCATGTTGTTGCAAGTAGCATTATTTCATTCTTTTTAATGGCTGAGTAATATTTCATTGTGTGTATGTATGTGTGTATATACACACACACACACACACACACACACACACCATATCTTCTTTATCTATTCATCTGTCGATGGACATTTAGGTTGCTTCCATGTCTTGGTTATTGTAAATAGTGCTGCTGTGAACATAGGGGTGCATGTATCTTTTCAAAATATAGTTTTGTCTGGGTATATGCCCAGGAGTGGAATTGCTGGGTCCTATGGCAACTCTCTTTTTAGTTTTTTTAGGAACCTCCATACTGTTCTCCATAGTGGCTGCACCAATTTACATTCCCACCAACAGTGTAAGAGGGTTCCCTTTTTTCCACACGCTCTTCAGCATTTATTATTTGTAGACTTTTTAATGATATCCTTTCTGACTGGTGTGAGGTGATACCTGATTGTAGTTTTGATTTGCATTTCTCTAATTAGTGGTGATGAGCACCTTTTCATGTGCCTATTGGCCATCTGTATGTCTTCTTTGGGAGAAAACTCTTCTGATGTAAGCAGTTAAAGATATGTTTGTCTGTATCCTCTGCTTTTGGGCCTTTAAATACTCCTCTTTTACTGCATCCCACAAATATTGATATTTTTTATTTTCAATCAGCCCAAAATATATTCTGACTTCCTGTGTGATTTCTTCTTAAACTTTTATACTATTTAGAACTATGTTTTATTTTTGAATTTTGGGGTATTATTAATATCTTATTGTGATTTATTTATAATTTAATTCTGCTGTGGTCAGAGAACATATTCTGTAACATTTTAGTCTTTTGTAATTTTTTGGTGGTTTTTAATAGTTCAGCAAGGGCATCTGGAAAGACTGCATCATCTGTAGTCCTAGGGTATTCTGTTCCATGGTGTCAGTTAGGCCAGGTGATTTTCATAGTGTTATTCGGAGCTACTGTATTCTTGCTGATTTTTTAATCTAGATGAGAGAAAATTGTTATAGATTTGTTTTTCTCCCTTCTGTCAGTTCTTGCTTCCTGTATTTTGGAGATAATAATTCAGCCATCATTTATATTGTAGTTTCTCTGTATGTATTGTGTCTTTTTCTCTGGCTGCTTTCAATACCATTTCTTATCTTTGTTTTCATCAGTTTTACTCTGATGTGCCTAGGTATGGTTTTCTTTATATTTATCCTGTTTTGGGATTTCTGAGCTTCATGGATATGTAAGTTTGTTTTCTACCAAATTTGTGAATTTGGGGGCCATTTTTTTCTTTTAATATATTTTTCTTCCCCATTCTCTCTTTCTTCACCCTTTGGAAATCCAGTTATGTGGAATTTAGACCACTTTATATTGTCCTACAGGTCACTGAAGTGCTCTTCACTTTTTCAGTCCTTCTTTTCTGTGTTCCTCAAATTGGATACTTTCTTTTGCTCTATTTTCAAATTCATTGTTTTTTCTTTCCTTTTTAAGTTTTCCTCTCTCAAATCTTCTATTAAGCTCATTCAGTCAACTTTTTTTTTTCATTTTAGATTTAATGCTTTTCAGTTCTAGACTTTCCATTTGTTTCTAGTTTGCATTTCTATGCTAAGACTCCTATCCTGTTCAGTCACCGCAACTATATTTACTTAGAAAATGGCTGCTTTAAGATTCTTGTTTGCGAATTCCAGTATAGATCATCTTAAGATAAGTTTCTGTTTGAGTTCATTTCTCTTGACAGTGGATAACCTAAAATACATTTTTTGCATGCCCAGTAATTTTTTATTGCATACTAGACATTATGGATGATGTGGTACAGAGACTGTGGATTCTGTTATCTTCTGAAGAGTGTATTTCTAGTAAGTAGTTAACCTGGTTAGATTCATAGTCTGAACTCTGGCTTTTTGCAGTTGGCAATAGCTGAAGTATTTGCTCAGTTCTCCATTCAGCAGCCACCTCTGTCATTCAGTATTGAATCTCTCCTATGAATGTATAATTCAAGAGTTAACCAGTGATGCTGGTGAGGTTAGTTGCAGTGGCTCCAGTTGCTTTCATCCTCTGGCTCCTCAGGCCACTGTAAGGGGTGCTTTGTGCTTGAGCTCCTGCTGCCAGAGCTATCAGCACAGGGAATGGCCCTCACTTGAAAAGCTCTACAAGGAGAAATCTCATCCAGTGCTGTTGACTTCTTCCTAATGGGAGGGTGTACTCCTCTCCTATTTTTATCACTTTTATTGCTCTCCAGAGCCTTCAAATAGTTATTTTCTTAATGTGTTTTCAAATGTTTATCGTTATTACCTGCAGGAGAAGATAGTCTAATAAAAGTTGTTTCACCATGACTGGTAGTGGAACTTTCTCTGTTGTACTTTTTATTGTTATATTATAATTGCTATCAACCTTATAAAAAACATCATCTGTATGTTTGATATGGTCAGCTCTCTAGATCTTTGTTTGCCTGTTAAATGTGTTTTCAGAGGAAAAACACTGTGTAAAACTGACATTTTAAAATAGCACAAATAGTTATTATGTTGTGAAATGAAAACTTAACATTTTTTAGTGCCAGGCACAATGGTAGATACTTGACATGTGTTTGCCTCATTTAATCCTATAATGTAATGACTGTCATTGCTCTGTTGTGCAGATAAGAGAACCAAACAGAACTGATCTTTAGAGGGAAAACTTATCAAGGTGACATGGCCAAGAAGTTGGGATTAGAATTTAGTACTATAGTTCTTACTCTTTCAAGGACAAGAACTTTGTCTCTGGGCCAGAATAGTCAAGGAATTTTTTTAAAAATAAAAATTAGTTTTTAAGCATGGGAATATGTTTATATACTGATTGGAAGGAGCTGATAGAGAGGAAGACATTTAATATTTATAAAGAGCAGTGTGATCACTGATGGAGCAAGTCAGAGGTGACAGGGAGTAATGAAGTTAATTGTTGAAGAAAGTCTGACCTTCAGCAGATGGAAACCTCTCTCCCTTAGAGTGAAGGGAAGGACATATGGATTGGAGTGGCTATAAAAAAGCTTAAGGGACGAGACAGGATGTAGAGGGAGTGAGTTAGTCTGAATTTTCTTGGTAAAAGAGTCTATTAAGGTAGACTGAGAGTCTCTTGAGTTGTCATTGGGTGAAGTATTGGGGAGAGTAGCAGAGGTTTAAATATTCCCTGACGTAGTAAATGGTAGAGGAGGCTAAACAGAGTTAGGTACAGTGATTGATGGTTGGGGCTCAGAGCTCAATTGAGTTTGGAACCATGTGTTGTAGGTGCATGGTTATGTGGTTTCCTCTGTGCTTTGCTATCTGTAGTGAGATTAAAAAGACTCATGTTCCTCTGAGACCAGATCTATAAGGCATGAATGATGGAAGGACAAAGATGCAGAAGAATTATGGGTGCTTTTATAGGAGTATAGTCTTCTGTATAAATATCTGAGATTAGTTGAGTTGATCTCCTGTTGGAAGTCTTTAATTTGATTCTAAAATGTAAGATGAAAGTTATTTCAAAAATAAAGTGTGGGGCTTCCCTGGTGGCGCAGTGGTTGAGAGGACGCCTGCCGATGCAGGGGACGCGGGTTCGTGCCCCGGTCCGGGAAGATCCCACATGCCACAGAGCGGCTGGGCCCGTGAGCCATGGCCGCTGAGCCTGCGTGTCCGGAGCCTGTGCTCCGCAACAGGAGAGGCCCCAACAGTGAGAGGGCCACGTACTGCAAAAAATAAAATAAAAATAAAGTGTGGTGACCCATAGTATAGAAATTCTATGGGCAGCGTGTGTGATGTGGTGGGAAAAACTTGAGACAGTTGGAGACCTGAATGAGTGCTGGGATCCTGACATGGAATAACTGGATGACATCAGGGAAATCACCAACTTGGCCTCTAGTTAGTTGTTTCAGAAAGTGCAGGTAGCCCTTAAATTCTACAAGAAAACTTTTTTTCCACCTTCAGAGATAAATTAGGAAAATCATATTTTAAAAATAAGCTGAAAATTGACCTGATATGTGCTTTTTCCTACATTGCTCTAAGAATTTGGAAGGGGAGGGGGTAATACAAAGCATATTTAATATTTTCTTTATAGCTCTAATTTTCTGTATGCCTTCCATAGTAACCTATTGCTTGATGCATTTAGAAGAGTTAAAAGTGCTTTAGCTATTAGTAAGTCCAATTTTCTGTGAGACACCCAGATGAATAAAATATACATATACATCTAGTATAGGACAGCACTATTGTCTCCCAAATCTTACGTAATCTACTTATGAAGTCACCCCCAAATTTCATATAGTAGAGTAGAGTGTATGTGTATGGATAGTTGTCTCTAATTATTCTTGGGGAATTATCTGTATTCCTGATCACCTCTTTATAGGACCCATTGCATTGCTATTCGGCAACTTCTTCAAAGCAGGAAGAATCCCCAAGTAAATGAGTAATACCTCTGACTGCTGGTTGGGCAGTGAGCCGTTCTCTGCTTTTGGTCTCGTGCATGACTGAGGGGAATGGGGTCAAGGATTTCATGGTGAGGAACAGGAGCACGTTCTCAACTGATAGATCACATGCGAGCGTTTCCTTCCTCTGTCACTGATGACTTGGAACTGGCTTGAATAATCCTTGTCTCTCTTGAGAGTATATTTGTGTTTAACATCTGGGGGTTACGGGAGTCCTTTCCATGTCTTTCATCAGGTAGATCTACTTTAACCTTAAACTGTAAGGCCCTTTATGGACCACTAAGGGAAAGTTTCTCTAGTTGAGAAGGTAAGGCGTGTGGACCGGCCTGACGACTACAGCCCAGCTTGGGATGTATCCCTCACAGGCACCTCATGGCAGATGTTTCCTGGAGAGAAGTGGGAAACCTGGGCGAACATGTTAGAATAGTGCATCTGTAAGGCCTTCGTATCCAAAAAGTCCATCAGCCTTTGGAAGTTTGATGTCTTTGTGAACTGTGTTGATTTCATTTGTTCAATCAGTAGTTTATTAAGCACCACTGTGTGCCAGAGACTGTTCTAGGTCTTGGGGACACAGCAGCAAAGAAGACACAGTCCCTGCCCTCGTGGAGTCCTGTTGTAGTCGAGGTAGGCAGGTGCTAACCAAAGAGTGATAAGTACAAGGGTGGGAAGGACTGTTGGCTTCCACAGGGTGGTGAGGGCAGCCTCACTGTGAAGGTGACAGTTGAGCAGAGTCCTGAAGGAAGAAAAAGAGCCAGGCTTTTGTGCCGTTGGGTGTTTTTGTGCATATTAGAAAACCCCACCTGGAGGTTTAAAAGTTTTTAAAAGCTTCTCCTCTATGTTGATCAGTTAAGGAAATGTTGCTTTGGAAAGTCTAAATCCTAGGGACCTGTGGCTCAGTGAGCAGACAGAGCCTTTTTCCTAAAGGAAAACGCACCCTTCTTTCCAGACAGATACAACCCCAGGCCTGGGCAGACGCGTGGTGAGAAGGCAGAGCTGGATTTCGGTCCCTCTCACCCCTGCAGCCGGTCACCCTTGTGCAGTGCACAGACTCCTCAGTGCAGGCGCCCTCTGTGATGGGTGGTGGTGGAATTTCTCGGCAGAGAGAGCAGCAGGATTAGAGGCGCTGAGGCAGGATGGTGTTCAAGAAACACCGGGGAGACCAGTGTCATGGGAGCCAAGTGGGCAAAGTGGGATTGAAGGAGATGAGGTCAGACTTGGGGTTCACTGACACTGATTGTATTTCTAATAAGATATTTCGTATATATTAGTTCAAAGAACTTTCATATATGATTTTACATGACTTTTACAGCAACCCATCATAAGCTCAAAGAAGTTTACAAAAAACTAAGTAATATGATTAGCAAGTATAGGAGTTTAGAAATTAACTGAAGTCCTCTGTTTTCAGCACTTTTTATTAAACAGTGCCTCAAAGATGAGTAATTTTAAGGCATTAAACCTTAAAAAAAAAAATCAGTTCCCTAACAGAGTTCTGTTTTTACAAAGCAGACCTTGCTAAACTCTGTGTTGTGATTTTGAAGCATCAGGTAACTATTCTCCTTTTCTACAGTTAACTTTAATACATTAAATTTTTTTTTCTATTGCTGTAATTTAGATGTTTTTTTGTAAAACCGTTTACATCTAGTTTCTTATTTTAATGAGTCTCTAAAATATTATCTGTCATCTCACAACACATTTCAGAAATGTGGCACTTTAACCCAAACCATGTAATTGTTACAAAATTAATAAAAATCTCTCCACTTCTTTGGCTGAAAGAATCCTCTGCCTATTAATCAGGGCTGTCCTGTGCATTTCTTTCAGCTGGAGATGGAAAAGCTTCAGCTCCAAGCCCTTGAGCAAGAGCACAAGAAGCTGGCCACCCGCCTGGAGGAGGAGCGAGGCAAGAACAAGCACGTGGTCCTGATGCTGGTCAAGGAGTGCAAGCAGCTCTCAGGCAAAGTCCTAGAGGAGGCCCAGAAGCTAGAAGAGGTGATGGCCAAACTGGAAGAGGAGAAGAAAAAGACGAGTGCGTTAGAAGAGGAACTCGCCACTGAGAAACGAAGAAGCACAGAAATGGAAGCTCAGATGGAAAAACAGCTCTCAGAGTTTGACACAGAGCGGGAACAGCTTCGTGCCAAGCTGCACCGAGAAGAAGCACACACCACTGACCTCAAAGAGGAGATAGACAAGATGAAGAAGATGATCGAGCAACTGAAAAGGGGAAACGACAGCAAACCCAGCCTCTCTCTCCCCCGGAAGACAAAAGATAGACGTTTGGTCTCTATATCTGTGGGAACAGAGGGACTGATGACAAGATCTGTTGCATGCCAGACAGACTTAGTGATAGAGAGCACTGACCCCGTGAAGAAGTCACCTTTGACGGTGCCTGTAAAGCCTGCCATGGGGAGCCCCCTAGTTTCCGCCAGTGCGAAGGGGAATGCGTGTGCCAGTGCCGACTTGGTCAGGCCAGGTATCGACAGGCAGGCTTCCCACGGTGACTTGACTGGTTCCTCTCTGCCCACTGTCCCACCTCCAAACGCAAACAGAATTGAGGAAAATGGACCGAGCAGCGGCTCAACACCAGATTTAACCAGTAGCACATCCCCGCTTCCCAGCACCGCCGCCCCGGCCGCAGGGCACATGCCCGCCCCACCTCCTCACAGTTTACATTCACCGTGTGCCAACGCGCCTCTGCATCCAGGCCTGAACCCGCGAATCCAAGCGGCTCGGTTTCGATTTCAGGGCAATGCTAATGACCCAGACCAAAACGGGAACACCACCCAAAGTCCTCCATCCAGAGATGTATCTCCTACAAGTCGTGACAACCTAGTGGCCAAACAGCTAGCTCGGAGTACTGTGACCCAAGCACTGTCAAGATTTACGAGCCCTCCAGCGGGAGCGCCCCCGAGACCTGGAGTGCCCCCCACGGGGGATGTTGGCACCTACCCCCCGGTCGGTCGGACCAGTTTAAAGACTCCCGGTGCCGCACGAGTTGACAGAGGAAACCCTCCTCCCATCCCTCCCAAAAAGCCAGGGCTCTCCCACACTCCTTCTCCACCGCACCCGCAGCTCAAGGTTGTCATGGATAGCGGCAGGGCCTCCAGTGCAGGGGCCAAAGTTGATAACAAAACTGTGGCTTCGCCTCCTTCCAGTTTGCCACAAGGGAACAGGGTAATAAGTGAGGAGAATCTCCTTAAGTCTTCCTCCCCTCAGCTGCCACCAAAACCATCCATAGATTTAACTGTGGCACCTGCAGGCTGTGCCGTTTCAGCCCTGGCCACGTCTCAGGTGGGTGCCTGGCCTGCTGAAACCCCTGGACTGAACCAACCTGCATGTTCAGAAAGTTCCCTTGTCATTCCCACCACCATTGCCTTTCGCTCTTCCATAAACCCTGTTAGTGCCTCATCCTGTAGAGCAGGTGCCTCAGACAGCCTCCTGGTAACAGCATCAGGTAAAGGGATTGGAATGTTATACCCTTCTTTAAGAATGTGGCCTGTCCTCTCACTTGCCTTTGTTTCCTTCACATTGCCTTGAAACGTTTTTTTTTAATTTGATAATTTTTTTTTTTTCCTATTTCTTTCCTCTCTTTTTTTGTGTTTTTCTTTAAAGGCTCCGGGGTATGGTGATTCATCTTGCTAAATGAATTGTGGTTTTGTTATGCTAAGTGTTGTCTTCTTTTAAAAATAACCTGAAAGTAGTGGTTTGGAGCACATGGAGACCATTAATTTAGAGAGACTGAAGCATTTCCATGGGAGGAAGGGCTTGTCCTTCTTATTAAATATCTGTCTCAGAAGACTTCTGTATTAGTGAGCCATCGCCAGACAGTCAGTTCTGTCCCTTCTGAGATGACATTTGAAAGAATGCTTTCAAGTAGTTATTGACACTACAGTCAACCTTGGATTATCAAATTGATTAGAGGTGTTCTGTAATTGGTATATCCTAAGTTTTAATATCAGTTTGGTATTTATTTTTTTTAACCTCAAAAATAGTGTGTATATTTGTAAATCTCTGTTCTAAGTTTAGTTTATTTCAGAAGTTATTTAGAGCTGTCATCTCCTAACACTTGAGCACAGATGGATAACATAGCATGTGGGCTATATTAGAGAAGGTTTCCATTGCAGATGTGGTTTATGAAGTCACCGAATCTGGGACTCTTGAACAAAGAATCGATAAAGAACTGGATTTTTCCCTTTCGTTATATAGTGCTAGAGGAAGCATTGCTTTTTATTGGCGTTCATCTTTCACTGAGTAAATGTGGCTCTAAAATAATGTTACGGTGTCATAGTTCTGTTGAAACTTTGCAGGGTCTCTTCTACCCCAGGATCTTAGTGGTTAGTAGAGACTGTTGGTTCTAATGAGAGAGAACTTTAAGAATTAAAGGAAGATCTGAGCTGTGTTATATTTAAAATTTAGGGAGAAGCATGGGAATAAGAAAAACAGGTAGTACTGTACTTGCTAAATATCAGGTAATGAGAGCATTATAACGGGACTTATTTATCCAATTATAAGCTGTCTCCTTGAAATCAAGCTCTTTGAGAGGCTAGATTCATATTTTAAGGGGCGAAATTGGGAATTGGAAACAGCATGGACTTTGATGTCAGTCAGATCTGCCTTGGAATCTAGGCTCTGCCATTTACAACTGTATGTTTTGGGGGATTTTTCTTGAACTGAGCAACTTTTCTCATCCTTAACATGGAGCTTATGCTGCTCATATTGGGGAGGGTGGCTGTTAGGAGGATTTAATATCATAACGTACAAAGAGCATGGTATTGAGCTTAGAGCAGCATGAGTGATGAACAAAAAGAGGTGCTATTACTGCTTCAATTTACTGTTGCTTAAAGCATTTTGAAAATTTGCTTTAGAATTGACTCTGGTATTGCTTTGGGATGTCTTTCCAGGCATTGAGCATTCCATATTTTTTTTTAATCTAAAATGGTATTACTGAGCTGGATGGCCTTTCTAATGGCCTAAAATGATGTTAGCTGTTTCCCACAATTTAAATCCACCCTCAAAGGAGGAATTTTTGCTACCATTCAGGAGCATCAGAGAATGTGCTGTAAGGACTTAAGGTAGTTGCAAAACACAAGTTCCAAAAATGTTTGGGGACATGGCAGTGCTGTTGACATAAATGCATAGACTATAAAACAGAAAACACTTCCTGGGATATATGAATTTTGCCAGTTTTTTAAAAAATACAAAGCCATCTTTGCTTTATACCCCAGTGATTTGCCAGTAGTTGCCTTGGTCATTACTGTGTTCCAGAGTTCAGCTCCAAATGCCCTTTGTTTCCCATGGAAAACCTTTACAATCAGGATCCGTGACTGAAGAACTTTTGACAGCAGGATTTTAAGTTAACCTTTAAAGTCAGAGAATTCCTAGTCCATTATTTATTCACTAAAATGCCCTGCCTAGGATACAATGGGATTTTGGATAAAGGAACCATAGCTCCTCTGAAGAAACACCTTTGCTTGTGTCTAGAGAACAAAAGAGGATAAATAGTGGAACCAAAGAAATAACAGTCACTGAAGATCCGTGAAACTGGTTCCTCATTTTCTGTTCTCTGATTTTGCAGTTTGGCCAAAATATTCTTAGAACTGCAGGATTGCATTTGGTGCGGTAACAAGCTTTTTTGTTGTTTGATTATAAGATATAGTCTATTAGGAGAAAATGGAGGCAGTGGAAGTTGTTAGTCATCAGCAAGAATTTACCGAACATCCATTCTATTGGGGGATAGAAATGTTATTGCAGTTACATAGTTGGGGTGTATAACTCAACCGTGGATGTAGGTCAACCTAAACTTTCCAAATGAGATATAGGATTTCACCTGTTTTCCATTTAGATGCCCCTGTTTTTGCTGCTGTGCCCACTGCAACTAGGAAGCGCCTCCCATCCTCCTTCCTAACCTACCTGTGCCTGGGTCAGCATGTGCCTCGCCAAAGCATAGGCTCAGTGAAGGGTATGCATCTTGTAAATAGCCACTAATGTCATTGTGATTGGTAAGAACAGGACATGGGGACAGAGCACGTCTATCAAATACCTGGTTGATGTGTTTTCCAATGTCGGTGATGAAAAAAGCACTGGACTGAGTATAAAAATACAACGTTAGTCCATTTCTGCTCCTTGCTATGTATTACCCTAAAGAGCAAATTCTCTCCGAGCTATTAGTTTTTCCATCTAAAAATGAAAGCACTGAACCAAAAAAGTAGTAATAGTTCCAAACCAAAAAGATGTATTAAAATTGCCTGTTGAATTTTTCAAATAGCATCTCACTACCTCTCCCTCTTTGGAAATCTAGATCCTATGATCTTTCAAACTCTAAAAATCTGTTTCTGTGTCAGCTTATATGTATGATAAACAATTATGGTTATATGAAAACACTGAGGAGAATTGCAATGACGAAAGATACCACTTTAATGAATTGTGTTGTAAATTACTCTAACTCGATTAGCAGTTTTATAGCCAAATGTTAAATTTTAAAATAACCTTTAAAATTATAAACAAATTAGAATTTCTTGCTGCTGCTGACCTTGTCAAATGAACACATTTTAATTGTTAGGTGAACAGAAGCCTAAACCAGAAATCACCCCAGGCAACTGAGTTTCCATACCCTTGCAAGTGTTGTTTCTGTTTTTTTAAAAAAATTATTATTTGATACATTTTATTTAATTTGGTTCAGATTTTTTTCCTTAGGTAAACATATATTTTAAAAATTATCCTCCATGTTTAATTGGCTTAATGGCTAAGTCAGAAAACGAGATTGATCTGAGCTATGAATGAGATTAACCTTCTCCACACTCTGAAGCTGATGCCAGAAGCTGTTCTTCACTCCTCTGCCATTGCATGTTCTGTCTGTTCCCTTCATCACTGCACGTTCTGCCAGATGCTCACTTTTACTAATGCTTGCACATGATACTGCAAAGCTGAATGACCTTTTTCTAACATCATTAAAGTAGCTGTATGACTGCAGGTCTGTTCTATCATTACTTAACCAGTCAACTAAATATTATCACTTTTATCATTGTCCGGAATTTCAAATGAACAGTAAAGTCTCATGGTGAAGTTTTATTTTTCCCATCTTTATAGCAGGATTTATTATAATAACTTAAGCTTGCCTGTGCTGGAGAAAATTGAAGTGATAGTGGAGATTAAAAAAAATGTAGTTAAACTTTAAGAATACTTGGTATTTATAAAGCATTTTTCACTTTTAAAAGATTATTAAGTGTATTTAAAATAAGAAAATAAAATTGATATATATTCTTCTGGAGTTTTGTATAACAGAACTGTAAGACTCTTGAGTGGTCTAGAGATTGAGAAAATTTTTGAGTAAAATATTTTGTCTTAAGATAGCTTAACATTAGAAATGGAGTTTCCCAGGAAATTATCTCCATAATGGAATATTTCCATTAAAAATGTTAAAATATATTTGTATTTTAATTGTCCCCCAAAGTCTAGAATTGTATTAAAAAAAGAAAAAACAAAACCCAAAAGAATAGGAAACCATTTAATATATACCAGTTGATATTCTTAAAAGGGTGTCGAGAACTGAGACCCCTGGGGTGAGGTAGAGGGATTGAGAGAGACAGACAGAGGGAGAGACAGAAAGGGGACTGGGGTCAAGGTCGGGAGGGAGGAAAGGGAGAGAGACAGATAGACTGACTGAGCATGAGCCACAGTCCCTCCTATTCCACAGAGGACCACAGTGCCAATGTGTTTGAATTGCTTTTGTGTTTGCTTTGCAGTCAAGGTTTCATACCTTGGTGTTTATAATTTCTCTGTTTATTTCTAATAAGTACTGATTTAATTTTTGTGGGCTTGTTTTTTTGTTTGTTTTTAAGAAAATACAAAAGGTAAAATGTTATCAGAGAGGAGCCTTCTTGTAAGTATGAAGTAAAAAATCTTACTTTTGTAAGAAGAGCTAATGAATATCAATGGGAAAATATTGTAAAGTTTAGATAAATATTTAATTTTGTGAGCAATGAATTTTATGTTATTGCAGTCTAATAGGGTAAAAGCAATGAATTACTCAGAGACCCAAATAATTGATTCTGAAGATATAATATCCAGTTTTTAATAAGCAGTTTCATTTGTAGAAACTGCTTTGTTTTTTTTCCCCAAAGAATCTTTAAAGTACTGAGAAATACTTTGATATGTACTTTTTTTTAATACTTAGTGATATAATTTAAGGCCAATAATTCAAGATTCAGTTATGAGTTTATTACATATTAATATAACACCCATGTACTTAGAATATTATCCTGTTACCAAGGTGCAGGGGATAAAAAAGCTCCACTGTTGTATCTTACTACAGAGAATGTTACCAGACAGAGGTAGAAAGCGTACCCCAGGAGTGAATATGTGCACGTATGCCCCATATACACACCAACTTTCAGGTTTTTGGGGCTCCATAAGGAAGAAATAAAAATGACTTATTTTGAAAGTTAATTGTATGTAAGCCTAAAATACACTAAGTACCTATATATCATGTTAAATAAACATTTTTACTTTACTGTTTTTACAGCCTTTTGATCAAGGAAGAATTCAGAAAATTTTCCATGCTATATGCAACCGACTTCACACACTTAACAGATTCTCTTCTAAAGCTGCTAAATACTGATGAGAAATCTCTATGATAACTCTTAACGACTTTTGTTAAAACTATATGGTAGAGTGTTCTGTTTTGTTGGCTGATGAAAAGTTTTTGGTACAAAATGTGAAGGTGGTCAGGTGACATAGTCTTCAAAATTGTGTATTGAATATTTGTTCTGGTATAGTCTATATATGTTGTGCTTCTATTAGCTCTTGACACTGAATAGTAGTTGGCTGCCCATTATTTTTCTTCCCAAATAAGGGAATTCAAGGAATGTAAATAGATTCCTTGAGAGTATTTGGTCCATCTCAGTGGTTTATGTAAAATTTATATTAAGTACCTTGGAAACATTGTAGAAAAAGGAAAATTTCTATTTTTTAGAATTATCTCTATCTTATACCTAAAGATATCTATCAGTTGATACCCAAAATTGAGGAAATCTGTACATAATTTTAAAATTCAAATTGTTTTGAAACCCTGAGGAGGAGTTTGAACTTTCAAATCGAGACAGCTTTCTTAGTTTCCTAAAACCAATCACCCCTTTAACACTTATCTGTGCAAGACTGACGACTAAAAGTAATTTGTCACCATGTATGTTAATTTAACTAGCAGTAGATATAAGATTGAAATAACAGTACAGATTTATGCTAAAGTAAATATTAACAGATTGATAATGTTAGAAACCACGTAATCCTCTAGGGGTACATGTTCATGTGTCTGTGTGTGTGTGTAATTCAGAAAGGAGTGGGTAATATCTGTCTCTTGACCTTGCTCCTACTCTCTAACTAGGGTCACTTTAACCCACAGGCTGGTCACCCTCCCTAACCCCTTTGCTAATGAGTGGTGGTCCTGCCCCCCTGGCTGGCAGGCCCACCCTTCTTCAGCAAGCTGCTGCCCAGGGAAATGTCACTTTATTATCAATGCTGCTTAATGAAGAAGGACTGGACATAAATTACTCCTGTGAAGATGGCCATTCTGCCTTGTATTCTGCTGCTAAGAATGGACATACAGGTAAGATGGTGCCATCTTACCTCACTGTATCACCCTCTTGCAAAAGGATGCAGAATCAAAAGCACCTGTAACCACTGTTATGAGCAAAAGGTGAATTTAGGTTTCAAATTTTCTCTTTCAGGTAGAATAAATAACTTTTTTACATGATTTAAAGATTTTATAAGCATTTTAAAAATCCAAATTGGACAGTTCCTTAACAATCTAAACTTTTACTGCAGATAGCAGAAAGTTATCTCTGTTTTACGCACAATGAAATGTATTCAGTTTGTAGAAATTTGGGGTCTAGTAACTGTAAAGCACATTTTCAAATAAAGCCCCCCCATACGTTATCACTTTGGCCAGGACAAAATAGCTCTAATTTGTCTGTTAGAAATAGCTGGTGTCTGTGAAAGCAAAGCCTTAGGGCTTTAGCACATGCTGCAGTGAGGGAAAGTTTGAGTAGTTAGGAAAGGTCATGGGTCTGAAATTGTTCTGTAGTTGGAACAATTCATAGTTATTTGGATTTTTTTAAGAGAACGGAGAGGTTGTACAATTATAAACGACATATCGATGAAGTCGGGGAATTAATCTTGTTCCTTGAAAAGCAAATCTTAGAGTCAAATATACTAAAACATACAGTAGTGCAGATAAAGAGATGATTCGATGGCAAGCAAAAAGTCAAATAGCATTGCATATGTAAGCCATGTGATCCTTGGATAATTCACATAATGTGGCTTCCTTGGAAGTTTTCAGAGCTTCTCTCTGTTCGAGTGGACTACATGCAAGATTCTAGTGAACTACAAGATGATAGCTTTTAAAAGTATTTTGGAGTACTTCTTCAAAAGTACTGTGGGAATTTTCTCTAAAGAAATTCAGTCTAGTTAATAACATGTGGAATGTGAGGTCTAGGTGCTATTTTTGCCTGAGTCTGATGACTTTGTGTGGGTTCTCCTTGATCTTCATTCAGGGAGTTAAGTATAAGATGACCACAACATGAAAGCATTTTAAAGATTAAATTAAACATCATAAAGTAAGAATTTAACTATTTAAATACAAAGAATGGTATATCAATTTGGTGAATGGATTTTGTACTCCATCCAGTAATATTATTTTTGGGAATTGACTTATGGGAAAATCTGATAAAACATTTTCTGACATATGACAGTCCTTTCACTCATCAGCAGCTCCTCTCCCCCCGTCCCACCAAAAAAAAGAGAAAGAAATCATGTCTTAGGTGGTGACTCTGGGGTATTACAATCCTGGGGGAAAGGGGCCGCTTTTCCTTTATAATAGTCTATGGAGTCTCACAGCGGCCCTGAAAAAAATTGTCAGATGAGCTGTGCATGAGAGAGGTCCCTTGGGGTTAGTGTTTGTCTACAGCTCGTACAGAATTTGGTTCATCATGACTCTAAGTGGGGAATTAAAATGGCTTTCTATTAAAATCCATAGACTGTGTGAGATTGCTGCTGAATGCAGAAGCCCAAGTCAATGCTGCTGATAAAAATGGCTTCACACCCTTGTGTGCTGCAGCTGCTCAGGGACATTTCAAGTAAGTGATGCTCTTAATTCTTTTTTTTTTTTCCTATGAAAAGAGCCTCTTTATAATTTGCACACATATTTTAGTTCTGGCTGAATGTGTAAACTAGTGCTTAAGATCCATTGGCAAATAAATTCAACTAAACATATTTGAGAATTTAAATGCAAAGTAGGATCCTAAATTTGCTCTTCTTTTTTTTTGTTGTTGTTTGTTTTTTATACAGCAGGTTCTTATTAGTTATCAATTTTATACACATCAGTGTATACATGTCAATCCAAATCTCCTAATTCATCCCACCGCCACCCCCATCCCCCCACTGCTTTCCTTACTTGGTGTCCATACGTTTGTTCTCTGCATCTGTGTCTCAACTTCTGCCCTGCAATCCGGCTCATCTGTACCATTTTTCTAGGTTCCACATACCTGCGTTAATATACGATATTTGTTTTCCTCTTTCTGAATTACTTCACTCTGTATGACAGTCTCTAGATGCATCCACATCTCAACAAATGACTCAATTTTGTTCCTTTTTATGGCTGAGTAATATTCCATTGTAGATATGTACCACATCTTCTTTATCCATTTGTCTGTTGATGGGCATTTAGGTTGCTTCCATGACCTGGTTATTGTAAATAGTGCTGCAATGAACATTGGGGTGCATGTGTCTTTTTGAATTATGGTTTTCTCTGGGTATATGCCCAGTAGTGGGATTGCTGAATCATATGGTAATTCTATTTTTAGTTTTTTAAAGAACCTCCATACTGTTCTCCATAGTGGCTATATCAATTTACATTCCCACCAACAGTGCAAGAGGGTTCCGTTTTCTCCACTCCCTCTCCAGCATTTGTTTTTTGTAGATGATGATGCCCATTCTAACCTGGTGTGAGGTGATACCTCATTGTCATTTTGATTTGCATTTCTCTAATAATTAGTGATGTTGAGCAGCTTACCATATGCTTCTTGACCATCTGTATGTCTTCTTTGGAGAAATGTCTATCTACGTCTTCTGCCCATTTTTGGATTGGGTTGTTTCTTTCTTTAATATTGAGCCGCATGAGCTGTTTATATATTTTGGAGATTAATCCTTTCTCCGTTGATTCATTTGCAACTATTTTCTCCCATTCTGAGGGTTGTCTTTTTGTCTTGTTTATGGTTTCCTTTGCTGTGCAAAAGCTTTGAAGTTTCATTAGGTCCTATTTGTTTATTTTTGTTTTTATTT
>NW_020174561.1:7529156-7669209 GCF_003031525.2 Neophocaena asiaeorientalis asiaeorientalis
ACCAGGGCACGAACCTGTGTCCCCTGTGTCGGCAGGCAGACCCCCAACCACTGCGCCACCAGGGAAGCCCCTCTGGAGAGTTTTTATCATAAATGGGTGTTGAATTTTGTCAGAAGCTTTTTCTGCATCTATTGAGATGATCATGTGATTTTTGTTCTTCAGTTTGTTAATATGGTGTATCACTTTGATTTGCATATATTGAAGAATCCTTGCATCCCTGGGATAAATCCCACTTGATCATGGTGTGTGATCCTATTAATGTGTTGTTGGATTCTGTTTATGGAGAGTTTTTTTTTTTTTTTTTTGCGGTATGCAGGCCTCTCACTGTTGTGGGCTCTCCCCTTGCAGAGCACAGGCCCCGGACGTGCAGGCTCAGTGTCCACGGCTCACGGGCCCAGCCGCTCCATGGCATGTGCACCAGGGCACGAACCTGTGTCCCCTGTGTCGGCAGGCAGACCCCCAACCACTGCGCCACCAGGGAAGCCCCTCTGGAGAGTTTTTATCATAAATGGGTGTTGAATTTTGTCAGAAGCTTTTTCTGCATCTATTGAGATGATCATGTGATTTTTGTTCTTCAGTTTGTTAATATGGTGTATCACTTTGATTTGCATATATTGAAGAATCCTTGCATCCCTGGGATAAATCCCACTTGATCATGGTGTGTGATCCTATTAATGTGTTGTTGGATTCTGTTTTCTAGTATTTTGTTGAGGATTCTTGCATCTATATTCATCGGTGATATTGGTCTGTAATTTTCTTATTTTGTAGTATCTTTGTCTGGTTTTGGTATCAGGGTGATGGTGGCCTCATAGAATGAGTTTGGGAGTGTTCCTTCCTCTGCAATTTTTTGGAAGAGTTTGAGAAGGATGGGTGTTAGCTCTTCTCTAAATGTTTGATAGAATTCACCTGTGAAGCCATCTTGTCCTGGACTTTTGTTTGTTGGAAGATTTTTAATCACAGTTTCAATTTCATTATTGTGATTTGTCTGTTCATATTTTCTATTTCTTCCTGGTACAGTCTTGGAAGGTTATACCTTTCGAAGAATTTGTCCATTTTTCCAGGTTGTCCATTTTATTGGCATACAGTTGCCTGTAGTAGTCCCTTAGGATGCTTTATATTTCTGCAGTGTCTGTTGTAACGTCTCCGTTTTCATTTCTGATTTTATTGATTTGAGTCCTCTTCCTCTTTTTCTTGATGAGTCTGACTAATGGTTTATCAATTTTGTTTATCTTCTCAAAGAACCAGCTTTTAGTTTTATTGATCTTTGCTATTGTTTTCTTTGTTTCTATTTCATTTATTTCTGCTCTGATCTTTATGATTTCTTTCCCTCTGCTAACTGTGGGTTTTGTTTGTTCTTTCTCTAGTTCCTTCAGGTGTAAGGTTAGATTGTTTATTTGAGATTTTTCTTGTTTCTTGAGGTAGGCTTGTATAGCTATAAACTTCCCTCTTAGAACTGCTTTTGCTGCATCCATGGGTTTTTCAATCGTCGTGTTTTCATTGTCATTTGTCTCTAGGTATTTTCTGATTTCCTCTTTGATTTCTTCAGTGATCTCTTTTTTATTTAGTAGCTAGCCTCCACGTGTTTGTGTTTTTTACGTTTTTTTCCCTGTAATTAATTTCTAATCTCATAGCGTTGTGGTAAGAAAAGATGCTTGATATGATTTCAATGTTCTTAAATTTACTGAGGCTTGCTTTGTGACCTAGGATGTGATCTATCCTGGAGAATGTTCCGTGCGCACTTGAAGAAGAAAGTGTAATCTGCTGTTTTTGGATGGAATGTCCTATAAATATCAATTAAATCTATGTGGTCTATTGTGTCATTTAAAGATTCTGTTTCCTCATTTATTTTCATTTTGGATTATCTGTCCATTGGTGTAAGTGAGGTGTTAAAGTCCCCCACTATTATTGTGTTACTGTTGATTTCCTCTTTTATAGCTTTTAGCAGTTGCCTTATGTATTGAGGTGCTGCTATGTTGGGTGCATATATATTTATAATTGTTATATTTTCTTCTTGGATTGATCCCTTGATCATTAGGTAGTATCCTTCCTTGTCTCTTGTAACATTCTTTATTTTATAGTCTATTTTATTTGATATGAGTATAGCTACTCCAGCTTTCTTTTGATTTCCATTTGCCTGGAATATCTTTTTCCATCCCCTCACTTTCAGTCTGTATGTGTCCCTAGGTCTGAAGTGGATCTCTTGTAGACAGCATATATATGGGTCTTCTTTTTGTATCCATTCAGCAAGCCTGTGTCTTTTGGTTGGAGCATTTAATCCATTCATGTTTCAGGTAATTATCGATATGTATGTTCCTGTGACAATTTTTTTAATTGTTCTGGGTTTGTTTTTGTAGGTTCTCTTCTTCTCTTGTGTTTCCCACTTAGAGAAGTTCCTTTAGCGTTTGTTGTAGAGCTGGTTGGTGGTGCTGAATTCTCTTAGCTTTTGCTTGCCTGTAAAGCTTTTGATTTCTCCATTGAATCTGAATGAGATCCTTGCCAGGTAGAGTAATCTTGGTTGTAGTTTCTTCCCTTTCATCACTTTAAGTATATCATGCCACTCCATTCTGGCTTGTAGAGTTTCTGCTGAGAAATCAGCTGTTAACCTTATGGGAGTTCCCTTGTATGTTTTTTGTCATTTTTCCCTTGCTGCTTTTAATAATTTTTCTTTGTCTTTTAATTTTTGCCAATTTGATTACTATGTGTCTTGGTGTGTTTCTCCTTGGGTTTATCCTGTATGGGACTCTCTGCGCTTACTGGACTTGGGTGGCTATTTGCTTTCCCATGTTAGGGAGATTTTCGACTATAGTCTCTTCAGATATCTTCTCTGGTCCTTTCTCGCTCTCTTCTCCTTCTGGGACCCCTATATAGTGAATGTTGTTGCATTTAATGTTGTCCCAGATGTCTCTTAGGCTGTCTTCATTTCTTTTCATTCTTTTTTCTTTATTCTGTTCCGTAGCAGTGAATTTCACCATTCTGTCTTCCAGGTCACTTATCCATTCTTCTGCCTAAGTTATTCCGCTATTGATTCCTTCTAGTGTAGTTTTCATTTCAGTTATTGTATCGTTCATCTCTGTTAGTTTGTTCTTTAATTCTTCTAGGTCTTTTTTAAGCATTTCTTGCATCTTCTCGATTTTGCCTGTATTCTTTTTCCGAGGTACTAGATCATTTTTGCTATCATTATTCTGAATTCTTTTTCTGGATGGTTGCCTATCTCCACTTCATTTAGTTGTTTTTCTGGTGTTTTATCTTGTTCCTTCATCTGGTACGTAGCCCTCTGCCTTTTCATTTTGTCTATCTTTCTGTGAATGTGGTTTTTGTTCCACAGGCTGCAGGACTGTAGTTCTTCTTGCTTCTGCTCTCTGCCCTCTGGTGGATGAGGCTTGTGAAAGTTTCCTAAATTTGCTTTTCTTAATAATAGATGTTTGTATATGAGGGAAATGAAGAAGAGGAATATCCTGTTTCCAAACCTCATGTGAATGAACTTGCTTCCGAAGAAGATTATTTTTAGCATATCAACATAAAGTCATCCCTCCTGTCTATGGGGGATTGGTTCCAGGACCTCCTACAGATACCAAAATCGAGCATGCTCTAAGTCCGTTATATAAAATGGTGCCGTATTTGCATATAACCCACGCATGTCCTCCCGTATACTTTAAACCATCTTTAGGTTACTTATAATACGTAATACAATGTAAATGCTATGTAAATAGCTGTGAGCATGTGGTAAATTCAAGTTTTGCTGTTTGGAACTTCCTAGGATTTTTTCTAAGTATTTTCCATCTGGGGTTGGTTGAATCCGCAGATGTGAAACCTGCAGATAAGGTCAGCCGACTGTGTATGTGGTTATATAACGGATTGTTAAACACTTTGCTGTTCACTGTTTTCCACCACCGCAACCTAAAAACCTTTTTTATGTGCGATGGCATTAAACGTAAAACATAGAATTATATTAATTGTAATAGTCTTATAGCTTCCTACTGGCAGTTTATTCAGTATTAAATCCCAATTATTCACTTTGTTTTATCATTAAAAAAAAATTGAAGCAGAGCTTACATACTGAAAGAAATTACAGCACAAAACCAAAAAGAGCCTATCAAGTAAAATATACGTAAGTTTAGCAGTGATTTCTTCAGTAGCTTAATAAGTCAGTTGACTATAGATATAACTTTCTAAAATCAAGTAATATTTTAATAATAAAATAGAATATAGCTAAATTGCTTTATTTGCCTGTGATGAAATGGCAGGCTCTGTAGAATGAAAGCTGTGTTCAACTTTTTTATTTTACCATCCCAATAGAAATGTTTCCTTTAACAAATCTCAGAATTCTTGAAGTACGGGTTTTGCATTTTACACTAATGTTACTAGTCCTAAAGGTAAATTTTTAAAAATTCAAAATGCATCCATAAAGTACACTATTTTTTTTTTTTCTGTGTGTCTAACTTGTCTCATCACCCTCATTTTATTGTTGAGGATCAGAGCTACTGATTTTGCTGCTACTTTTTGCATGTATCCTAAGTCCTCCAAGAGAGATTCTTCTTCTGGGCTACACTTTTACCTTTACTGCCAGCAGGCAATCTGTAGGGCCACTTGTTTGGATAGTATAACAGTCATGGGAACAGAGGCATGGATGGTTTTGCAAAAAAGGAGAACCCTGGTGAAATGCAGGGACTTTATTAATTTAAATGTGTATTAGATACACATTAGTATGTAACTTACTTTAAAAATATGCATAAACAAAAAAAATATGCATAAACAAACCAAATGTTGCCATGGGAAGCCAAGAAAAAAACATGCATCTGAGCAAAGAAACAAAGATGTGAGTTCCTTCTTAATTTGATGATTTATCACTCTTCTTTAAGTTTATTCTCATCTAATTTTGCAAACTGAAGTTAGTTCCTAAGTGCCGTGAAGTCTTGAATTTACCTCATTGCTTTCCTTCTTGATTCTCAGGGCAATGTGTTTCTGCTTAGCTGTGTCTTTTTCCTCATAAACTAGCCCCACTTCAGGAGACAGGACAGCCTCTGCTGTCTTTTCTCCCCAAGATGGCCCTTTTCTGTCTCCGTACTGCCTTTTATAGTGGAGGCAAATGGTGCCCTGCTGTCTGTGCTATTTTTAATTATTTTCTCAAGTGGAAATCTCAGAATGACTCAGCAGCCTGACTTTTTTCAAGGTTCAAACTATTTTGAACCACAAATAATATATATGTCAAGCACGGTTAAACATTTTCCAAGGACTACTTTTACAGTTTGGTTGCAGAGAACTGTCATAAACCACGTATTCACACTTGATCAAAGCTGCTATTTTAAATTTTCATGGGAGTAGTTAAAATACATCTTCCAGGCTTGTTAAAAACAGTATCTGTGTAATAAGACCAGGAATAGTTGATACATATATATGTTTAATAATTCATGTAAATAAAGATGCAGAATTGCTCTAGCATTATTTTCTCTATTTAATATCTTGGTCAGGTGGTACTTCAGAAATCAAACCCAGTTTGTATATAATTAATCATAATCTTGCATTTAGGTGTGTAGAATTATTAATTGCATATGATGCTAATATTAATCATGCTGCTGATGGAGGACAGACACCTCTATACCTGGCCTGTAAAAATGGAAATAAAGAATGTATTAAACTCTTGTTGGAAGCTGGAACTGACCGAAGTGTAAAAACCAGAGTGAGTACCTGTATGTTGGGTTTTGTCCTATAATTTACAATATGTCTCCAAACTCTACAGCTCAAAATACAGTTGCTTTGTTTTGTTTTGCTTTGAGGATATTGGGTGAGGACATTGTCTTGTTTGAGCATCTGATTATTAGAAGCTTGTTCATTAGCCTTTCTTTTTAAAGGTAGTTGGTGTAGTGCCTGGGAATTGTAAGCAATGGACAAAGGTCAGCTGTCATCGAGGTCGTCGTCAGTATCCACAGTAGTGCTCATTTGTAGTATGTGTAAACAGGAGGGAGTTTGTGGCAAGACAGTGCCCATTGCCAGTACTTAAGAGGAAGGTTATTTGTGCTCACTGTTCTTCCCAGGACTGACGTTTATTGTTGCTAAGATTATGCAACACCTCACAGAGTTCAAGGTCATTGTCTGATTTGAGTCAGAACTTGAAGCACTGTGTGTGGAAACCCACTATGAAGCCTAACAGGCTGAGGTAGCTGTTGACTCCATCCCACACAGTTATGGTACCTCCTGTACAGGGCGCACAGGTGAAGTCAGGGACTTAGAAACTGAAGAAATTTGGAGTCTGATCCACAGAAGAGTCCTTGGATAATACTTCTGGCTCCGCCACACAGAAATGCATTTGAAACAAACTTATCAATTCAGCTTCCTAAACTGGTCTTCATCAACTATCATGATAGATTTAAGGACCAAGAAATCAGCCTTCGTACACTGGCATGCATTTCTCCAGTGGGGGCCCATCTAAGGACTGGTGGGTTTAACGGAGCCCACTCTTCACTAGGATCAGGAATTTTTTTTTTTTCTTTTTGCAGCTTCCCAGAATGTGAAAAGCGTAATAATCACCACCCTCCAGGATATTCCTGATGAAAGACAAGTGTAGACATCTTAATCTCCAAAGGTTATCTGAACCTTGGATCTCTTCTGTTAATAGAGAATTGACTATACTGTGCATCCATTTCAAAGGAAACACCCTTAAAATTTTCTAGGATAAAAAGGTGCATTACCTACTTTAAGGTCACTCTTAGATTTTGGATTTTCTTAATTTCTCAGAAGAAAACAAACAATTAATGGTATAACCAGAGATATAAGCAGGGTATAGACATTTTCCATTGAGTCCTATTGCAAGGGCTTTTTTTCTTTAATTTCCTTTCTATTTATTTTTTGAAAATCTGAGAAAATAGTCCAGATTCATGTTGTTTTATATATTTTATTTAAGAAATCTGTGGTATTACACATTCATTATAAAATTCTGCCTTACATATGAAAAAGGAATGAATTTTACATCATTATCTGAATGAAAAATTAGTTCAACATAAAAAGTCACATCCTATAAGTTAGAGAACACAGAAATCCATGCTCTCAAGCTAGTTGTTGATAAGCTGAATGAAATCGTTAGAAGTACAGAGGCTCCAAAGTACAGAGATAAATAGCATAATTGATAAAGGATCTTAAGGGAATAATTATTTCTCATGACTTTTAATAAGAAATCAAAGGAGAATGAAAGATTTTAAGTTTTTCAGAAGTAACTGCATGGCCTTTGTAATATAAATTAAGGAAGGTCAAGAGCACTTACACCCTGTTGCCTAATTAAGGCTGATACCCATGTAAAGGTATCTACAGCCCAACAAAGAACAAGCCATGAAACACTTTATCTGCCTGGGGTACACCAGAGGACTATATGGTATTCCAGCTACTGCCCAGCCATGGTCTGCTGTTAGCCAAGTCGATTCCCTTGATACGAAGTACAGAACCAGAGAAAAAGCCACATCGTTGACTGAGAGCTTTAGCAAATGATCAGATGACTCAGTCTAAATGTAGATGGTTACCATTTATTGTTTGTTCTTCTCCCTGTCTTCTACCCCGTTATTTTTTTTAAAGTGTACTGTAACTCACTGAAAAAATATTTAGTGTAGCAATATGAAATACCAAATGAAAAAAATAGGCCAAAGGGAAAATAAAATGAAGCCAAAATACGTATCACCGAAATAATTCTCAATTCTTTCATGAAAGTCTTAAAAATCTAATGAAGGTGGATACCTGAGTAGAAGGCAGACCTATCTTTATATAAAAATGAGAGACTACAGAGGGGATCAGGATTTCCCCTAGAATAGTGTTTGTCAAACTTTAGTGCAGCAGAGTTGCCCAGAGGGCTGTTAAAACGGATTGCGGGGCCCAAGCCTTGAGGTTTCTGATTCAGTAGGTCTGGGATGAGGCTCACCAATTTACATTTCTAACAAGTTCACAGGTGGTGCTTATGCTGCTGGTCAGGGGACCACACTTGGAGAACCACTGTGCTAGGAAAGAGTTGTGAGTCTGCTCTAGCAACCAGCTAAGTGGACGGTTGAGGCTTCAAAGTATAATATGTTCTAGAGAATGGGCCCAAGCGTTTTAGTTGGAGCATTTTCTAAGCTTGCATTTATCAATATCCAGCTGCAGTCACAGAGAGCTCCATAGAGGCTGATAGGTATCTCATGAAGGTACTTGACTTTGTTTTTCCTTTATGTCTGCCTTTTCCCTGTTATCTAGAATCTTTCCTTCTGAAATCAGTGGCATAAAATTTTAAGATAACTAGAATTAGGACTCTTCCCTGTAAGTAAAACTGGCTTATAACAGCATTCATTTAGTACAGTACTGGTAACTTTATATTTGCATATAAATTTAAAAAAATCTTTATGCTAAAGTTCATTCTCTTTCATAATATTAAATTGAGGTTCTGTTTTACCATATATAATGCTTAGTTACCATCCTGGGCAGTACGTGTTCACTCCAAATGGTCAACTGTTAAGAGGAAATTCTTACCAAATAGCAAACACAAGTCATAGCAATGGAAAATACGCTAATTGACAATGGTCTGAGAACTTAGCTCATCTATGATATTCAGGATCGGAAGCCTGATTTTCCCAGCTCAGTGGTCCATGGCCAAGAACATGTAGAGGTGAACTTTAAATAACACAGTTCTCAACATTGATGTTGTAATCAACCCTTTCCCCCGGTCGTTTTATTTTCAGGATGGCTGGACACCAGTTCATGCAGCTGTGGACACTGGTAATGTGGACAGCCTCAAGCTTCTCATGTACCATAGGGCCCCAGCTCGTGGAAACTCGTTGCACGAGGAGCCCGAGTCGGGCATCTTTGACTTGGACGGAGGAGAAGAGAGTCGTGAGGGCACATCCAAGCCTGTTGTTCCTGCAGACCTCATCAACCACGCCAACAGCAAAGGCTGGACTGCTGCCCATATTGCTGCTTCAAAAGGTTTTAAGGTGTGTCTGGTAGCAGCTGGCCTCGTTACACAGTTGTAATTTGATGAGTGGGGAAGTTGTCTGCTATTGACTGAGTGTGTTTCACCTGAATAATTGGGGACTGAGCAGTACCATTGCAGGAGATGATCCGCTTCCAGTACAAACCAACATTTTTTTGTCCAGCAGATATTTACGGCCAAGTGTATATGTGATTTAATCACAAAAATCAGTTTGGAGTTTGTTAACAAATGTAGGAGTAATTCCAGACATTTTGTCTCATGTCAAATTAGAGGAAAAGTTGGATATTGATAGAGTCCACAGGGTTGTTTGATTCCGTACCAAGACCATGCCATGAGTTAGAGGGAGGGCCAGGATTCAAGTACACATGTCCTGTACTCTGAACTCCCTCACTAGCCCTACCTGTGCTTATGATACATAAGAGGGCATTCTAGATTTCACTCATCAGTTAGAAGAGAGAAAGGTTCTGATTATTAAGGAAATAACATGAAATAGTAAGCCATCCATTCATGCTTCTTTTTCTATGTAAATCACTTGGGCAATAATATTGCTTTAACAATGGAAATCTATCAGGAAGCTCCTGAGTGCAAGGCATTGTGTAAGCCAACATTTGCAGGAATCATTTATGCGATTAGTTAACTCCTAGTTCAGTGGCAAGGGTGCAAGATACAAGACAAGTGTAGGATAAGAGAAGTTCAAAAAATTTAAAACAAGGGTAATAGACACGTGGTTGGAACAGTACAAAAATGTAAATTTTTACTTTTTGGAAGAGAGAGTGCACGTATTTCAGAGAGCAGAGTTGTGGAATATTAGGCTCAGGAATGGCTCATTCTGGAGGAGATGGAAACGATTTTGGCCTTGCAGTGTGGGTTAAATTTGTCACCCATCACTGGAGAATAGTTCAGATGGAGGGAGCAGTAGGAACAGACCAGAAGTAGGGAGGTGGGTAACAGCTCCAACTGAGCTAATGAAGAGTAGTGAGAAGTTTCACAGTATGGCACCGGCCTTCAGTGATGTATTAAGAAGTCTGAGCTATATTTACTAGTCAGAGTAAAACCATTGAAAGGTTTTGTACAAAGGAGCAAAAGAATCAGCTCTGTAGTTTAGATTGATTGACTTAGCAATAACATTTAGAAGACTGGGGATTATGAAAACATTGGTGGCAGGGGAGAGACTAGGTGAAAGATGATGGGGGTGGTAGAAATACTAAGATCACAGAGTACAAATGTCCAAGAATTGAAGACAGATTAGATACAGGCAATGAGCGAGCTAAATAGAAGGATCATAGTGACATTCTCAGAAAGAGAAAAGAAGAGGCGTCATTGTGATCAAGATAGAACGTGGGGCTTCCCTGGTGGCACAGTGGTTGAGAATCTGCCTGCCAATGCGGGGGACATGAGTTCGAGCCCTGGTCTGGGAAGATCCCACATGCCGCGGAGCAACTAGCCCCGTGAGCCACAACTACTGAGCCTGCGTGTCCGGAGCTTGTGCTCCACAACAAGAGAGGCCGCGACAGTGAGAGGTCCGCGCACTGCGATGAAGAGTGGCCCCCACTCGCTGCAACTAGAGAAAGCCCACGCACAGAAACGAAGACCCAACAGAGCCAAAAATAAATAAATAAATAAAATTAAAAAAAAAAAAAAAAAAAGAAGATAGAATGTGGATTTAAGCATGCTGAATTTAATTCTGGGATATGTTCAACCAGATGGAGATATCTGGAAATAGCTAGAAATGTGCATTTGGAGCTCTTGGTTGGGTAACTTCCTGTTGTTATGATCTAGAGCAGAAGCTGTTCATTTTGGACTTTGGGGTTTTTTTTTTAGTGAGAAAAAGGCATGATTCAGTTCAACGTGGAGGTATTGCTTGCTAGTAGTAGTTTACTCCTATTTTATCCTTAAAAGAAAAAACCTACAGAAATTCTGTGAACTTGATATATATATATATATTGGTTTGAATGGAAGGCAATGACATTTGACATAAAAGTGTTTGGAAGACAAAGATGGAAAATATGAAAGCTTAAATTTGAAAATGCATAGTTAATCTAAGACAGTGAATCTCATTTGATGGAGGAAAGGTACATGGAAGGGGTAGTTCTCAACTGACTTCCCCCTTCAAGAAAATCTGAGGATAATGCAAGAGGTTACTGACAGCGGTAGGTTGTTCACGCACTCAACCTGAAGGCAAGAAAAAAAAAGGCAAAACAAAAAACAAAACCTGAGCATCACTGATCTAGAATGTTCAGCCACTGACCCTCTGATGCTAGGCAGAGAGAGGAGCCCACTCTCCAGGGTGAGTTACCCTGCAGGGTGGGGGGCTTGTGTTGCCACTCAACTCCTTCATTATGAACTCCTCATAAGTCCTGGTGTTTTTATAGCCGAGGATGGCGTCTTCATGGCTTCCCAGGCCCCTGGCAGCGTGGATGCTCTGTCATCATTGAGTAAAGGGAAATAGGATTTCTTTCTCACATGTAATATGACTCTCTCTGTATTCTCTTCTTATGTTAAGAAGCTTAAGATAAATTTTGAACAAGAAGAGAGAGATTTTAGAAAGTGAACGTGACTGACAACATCCACACACTGCAAAGAAAAATAATAAATTAAAATAATAAATTTTTTTTTTTTTTGCCCTGGAGTAGATATATCATCTTCTAGGCTAACCTCTTCATTTTATGGTTAGGATATTTAAACCCTGGAGGGATTAATAGATAGAAGTTGGAAATGAAGCCCAGAATGCCTGGTTTCATTACTTGTGCAGCCTGCCTTCCTAGTCAGTCATGGGTATTGGAAAATATTTTTCATCCTTTGCCTAATACAGTGTTTATATCCTGGCTGACTCCATAGAGGTAATCCATTCACAACTAAGTTGCTAAGACCAGTTTTCTGAAAAAATAAATGACAGTTCTGAGTTAATCATTGTGTGGGTGAAGAGATTCTACACTGACCACAAGCAGAGCTTAAAAGGTGTATGTTTTTTTTCTCTTTGCAATAGCATATATGTGTCCAATCCGCATAAGGTAGTAGTGCCGTTATTAGAACCCACAAAGCCAAAAAAAAATAAATAAAAAAAAATAAAAAAAAAAAAAAAAAAAAGAAGATAGAATGTGGATTTAAGCATGCTGAATTTAATTCTGGGATATGTTCAACCAGATGGAGATATCTGGAAATAGCTAGAAATGTGCATTTGGAGCTCTTGGTTGGGTAACTTCCTGTTGTTATGATCTAGAGCAGAAGCTGTTCATTTTGGACTTTGGGGTTTTTTTTTTAGTGAGAAAAAGGCATGATTCAGTTCAACGTGGAGGTATTGCTTGCTAGTAGTAGTTTACTCCTATTTTATCCTTAAAAGAAAAAACCTACAGAAATTCTGTGAACTTGATATATATATATATATTGGTTTGAATGGAAGGCAATGACATTTGACATAAAAGTGTTTGGAAGACAAAGATGGAAAATATGAAAGCTTAAATTTGAAAATGCATAGTTAATCTAAGACAGTGAATCTCATTTGATGGAGGAAAGGTACATGGAAGGGGTAGTTCTCAACTGACTTCCCCCTTCAAGAAAATCTGAGGATAATGCAAGAGGTTACTGACAGCGGTAGGTTGTTCACGCACTCAACCTGAAGGCAAGAAAAAAAAAGGCAAAACAAAAAACAAAACCTGAGCATCACTGATCTAGAATGTTCAGCCACTGACCCTCTGATGCTAGGCAGAGAGAGGAGCCCACTCTCCAGGGTGAGTTACCCTGCAGGGTGGGGGGCTTGTGTTGCCACTCAACTCCTTCATTATGAACTCCTCATAAGTCCTGGTGTTTTTATAGCCGAGGATGGCGTCTTCATGGCTTCCCAGGCCCCTGGCAGCGTGGATGCTCTGTCATCATTGAGTAAAGGGAAATAGGATTTCTTTCTCACATGTAATATGACTCTCTCTGTATTCTCTTCTTATGTTAAGAAGCTTAAGATAAATTTTGAACAAGAAGAGAGAGATTTTAGAAAGTGAACGTGACTGACAACATCCACACACTGCAAAGAAAAATAATAAATTAAAATAATAAATTTTTTTTTTTTTTGCCCTGGAGTAGATATATCATCTTCTAGGCTAACCTCTTCATTTTATGGTTAGGATATTTAAACCCTGGAGGGATTAATAGATAGAAGTTGGAAATGAAGCCCAGAATGCCTGGTTTCATTACTTGTGCAGCCTGCCTTCCTAGTCAGTCATGGGTATTGGAAAATATTTTTCATCCTTTGCCTAATACAGTGTTTATATCCTGGCTGACTCCATAGAGGTAATCCATTCACAACTAAGTTGCTAAGACCAGTTTTCTGAAAAAATAAATGACAGTTCTGAGTTAATCATTGTGTGGGTGAAGAGATTCTACACTGACCACAAGCAGAGCTTAAAAGGTGTATGTTTTTTTTCTCTTTGCAATAGCATATATGTGTCCAATCCGCATAAGGTAGTAGTGCCGTTATTATCCAAGAAGATGACTTCAGTTTCCATGTGTTTTTCAATGTAAAACAAAGTGGGATTTCAGAGCTTGAAGACACATAGCTCATCTAGTCCAGCTGCCTTGCCTTGCAGATGAAAAAATTAAGTTTTGGGAAATAGTGTAACTGATTCCCCAAGGTCAATTCATAGGAGACCAGATTCCCAAATCAGTCCTTTTTCCACTTAGTTCTTGGTCTTTTTCCCAATGTTTAAGCAATTTATGCAAATGACCATTTAGTGTTTGGTAACAAGAGTAGCTCTCTCTAAAGCTGGTCTGTGACTGCTCCGAAGTTGAACTCATCACTGAGGATAAACTTGTTTTCATCACTTACGGTGAGTGGATAGAAGAGTTTCTTAGTGAAACTCTGTGTTCTGTCATGAGAACTCTGATATGTCAAGTTCCTGCTGCAGAAATAGATTAGGGAGAGTGTCTGGATTTGAGCAGCTAGTTGTTGAAGCTCTCATTCAAACAGATTCTTTATTTGGCGGATTATGTGTTTTGAGTAGATGATAATTCTAGCTTACGTCTTGCCCAAGCCAGTGGCTTCCTGTCACTCATGCTCTTACTCAGCCTTTCTGGGTTGTTTAACATGTTGACTCTAATGCAGACTCCTCCTCAGCTTCTAGAACACTGCTTCTTCCTCGCTTCCCTTCTGAATTTGATGACCAGGCTTTCTCTTTGTTTTTCTGGTTTTTCTCTTTCGTTTTTTAACCCTCAGCAACTCCCATGCTCCTTCCTAGCTGCCTAGTCCTATTTTTTTTTTTTTTTTTTTTTTTTTGTGGTACGCGGGCCTCTCACTGTTGTGGCCTCTCCCGTTGCAGAACACAGGCTCCGGACGCGCAGGCTCAGCGGCCATGGCTCACGGGCCCAGCCGCTCTGCGGCATGTGGGATCCTCCCGGACCGGGGCACGAACCCGTGTCCCCTGCATCGGCAGGCGGACTCTCAACCACTGCACCACCAGGGAAGCCCCTGCCTAGTCCTATTTTTAAGAGTTTATCCAGTCTTTCAACTTTAACTGTGGCTTCTACAGTAACTCTTCCCAAACCCAGATCTCACACCTGGCTTTTTACCTGTCTTCCAGACATTTATTTCCTCCATCCTAGAGGTCATCTCTAGGCAGTCCCACAGTCCTCTGGTCAGGCAGTAGCCTTCTTGTTGCCATCTTTACGCCATCCTCACAGTGTGTAGGAACTGTGGACTGATGGATGCATTTTTACCTCTTAGCCAGGCGAGTGTCAGGCATTCCCTCCCATCCTCCAGCATCCACCTGACTGGAAAGTCTGAATGTGGTATGTGTCTTAAGCACAGAGACCCACATGGAGCCCCAGGATTTAGATTTCCTCTCCCTAGGTCATGGCTGCAAAGAGAAAAAAAATGATAGGAGTCCCTAAATGTCTTCCTTGTCACAGAGTTGGGTACCTGGCTAGGAGAAGACAAAGACAGGATAACCTGTGATGTTGGACCAAGTCTTTGGGACTAGATGATAAATAGAAATCTGTGCTTTTGATTCTGCATGATAATTTTTTCCCCTTAATTTTTATAAAATTATTTTCGAAAAGGTCAGACTGTGTGTAGATAAAGGGAAGGCTATTTTTTAAAACTCTCATTCCAGAGTGTTCAGTGCAGAGTATTGCATCCTTGCTTAATTTGAACAGCAATGACTCACAGAATCCTAAAGGATTCTCACATAAACTTGGCCAACCAGAGTTTTGCTCCACCCGTCACCCAAGACATACACTTTCTGGTGTTTTCCACTAACACCTTTCATGGGTCTGGTTTTGACCCTTTTCCTCCTTTCGCTCTCTACTTTCCCCCTTGAATGATCTTTTTGGTCTCCAGAATATAATCTATAGAGATTCCAAAATCTTCTCTCTAGCCCACCTAACCATGTCCTGAGTCCATTCAGGAAGGTCTTATCCAGGACGCCCACGGTTTTACAGGGCATCTCCTTGATAACCCAGTTGGCCCAGTACAGTCCTTGTTTATGCCCATCATCCCAATGTAACCATTAACAGTGCCCCTTTTTACTCTTAAAAGTGTCCCAGTTTAGCCAATTATATGGTAACCCTATTGATGACCATATTCATGTTTACTTCCACCAAACAGCTCCATGAGGATGCATGCCTGGGCTCCCGTGTTTAGGCTGCATCTCTTGTTCCTCCTCTCAATCCACTAACATCCCCTGACATTTGTGTTTATTGCTCCATCTTTCTAAGATAATGAGTTAAAATGATTGATAAAACTCTAGATTTTATTCCCTTATAAATGAACATGTAAACAAAGGGAAGGCTATTTTTTTAAATGTCCCTTGGGGAGCCCTCATCATGGACTGTCTGGACTTGTGTAGGCCCTGGTGTGATCTCTTCATCTCCAGTCTCTCCAGCTCCTTTACAGTGTCTTGAGAGGGGCCTTCCTAACAGGAAGTTGGTCATGTAATTTACCTTTCGTCTTTACAAGGATAAGTGACCTTTCAGTCGCTTCAAGGATAAGTGCCAGATCTTTACATGACAGACAAGTCCCGTCCAGATCTGGCCTCAGCCTCTCTCCGCAAGCACACTTGTCTCCTTTCCTCATGCACTCTCTGCTCTGACCCTGCACTGCTGGCTGTTGTGTAGACATGCTGTCTCTTCTCTCCCTGCCTTTGCATCTGCTCTTCTCATTACCTCAAATGGCCTCTTCTGTCCTGATCCCTCCCTGCCTGGAAAACATCTCAGCTTAAGTCTTGGCTTCCAGGAGTTCATTGGTCCCCAGAGCACCTCTTCACGCTTCACTTAGGGAGCTTGTTCTTTACTGTGATTATTTGTATGCCTCCCTCCCTTTCCATCTCCTCCAAAAAATCACTTTTCATCGTTGTATATATTGTGCTCAGCAGTCTCTGGCCCACAAGTACTAAATGTTTGTTGAATCAGTGAGTGAATGGGCTATTTTATGAGAGTTCTGTCTTAACTGGTCTCCTTTCTGTATGTCTTCCAAATGTACCAGTTGGTTTTCAGAACTGAGCTGATCATGGCATTTCCTACCCGAACATATCCTCATGCCTCCAGAAAGACATTCAGGCTCCCTAGCACTCAGCCCTTCACGGCTGACGCTAGCTGTCTTCATCTCACCCCTAAGTCCGCCTGCTTCCTCATACTGTTATTTCCCATTGTGATAGCCTCCATCTCCCCTGCCCTGCAAAACAGTGAGCACACCCACACCCCAAGTTGTTCCCAGCACGTGTGCCAGACCCTACCTGTGCATTTGCAGACTGCTTTCCCTCCCACTTCCTTTGCCCAGTGTCAGACCCTCAGCTCCCTGTCCTGACTAGGATCTTATCTCTAGCTCCTTGGACTTGGGGTTTCAGCTTATTCTCCCTGGCACTGGTACCTTGCTTCTCAGCTCTTAAAGGCCCCTGGCAGAGGTGGCTCATTGTCCCCCAACATCTTTTCTACCCTCTTCTACAATAACGGACCTCTCAGAGTTCAGCTGGGCTCTTGACCACCCAAAATAAAGACTACATTCTCCAGCCTCCGTAGCAGGTGACCATGGACACCTACCTAAGTTCTGGTGATTGGGATGTGAGTGGAAGCAGAAGTTGAAGCCTAAGCCACCGCTTTCTGAAGTCTCTGCTCTAGGGAATTCCCTGGTGGTCCAGTGGTTAGGGCTCCACGCTTTCACTGCTGAGGGCCCGGGTTCGATCCCTGGTCGGGGAACTTAGATCCCTCAGCTGTGCGGCGTGACCAAAAATAATAATAAATTAAAAAATAAAGTCTCTGCTCTAGCACATGTATCTGTATCATAGTTAACAGCACTTTGATTTAGACTCATTCATCTAGACCTCTTGCTCTGCATCACTTGGAACAGCCTGCCCAGTTTAGGTCCCCTGAGAATCCAGTTCCAGAAGAAGCAACTAGCATCACAGCAAGTGTTCTCTTCACTCGAAGCCCACCCTGCAAGGAGAGAGCTTAGATTCTTTTCTCTGCCTTTCCCACCTCCTCCTCTTCCCCTTAGTAAAACTTTCTCCTCACTTCAGTAGCCCCCTCTTCTGGGCACATTTTCCCCGTGGCTCTTGACTATACATTGCGTCTCTGCCGGAGAAGCAGAAACTGTTACCCATCTTCGTCGTCACAACCCTGGGCTCTAACACAGCGCCTGGCACAGAGGTGCTTAGTATCTCTTTCATAAAGTTGTGAGGATGTGTGAGCACTAAATACTTGTGCTGTGTTGGAACGGTGCCTGGAGCTTAGTATGTGCTCCAGTAGTTCCTGTAGCTGCTGCTGTTCAGTGTCAGTTGGGTAAAGTTTTCATCTTCTTTGTGTTCCCCACGGAGCCCAGCATAGTGCTGTGGAACTCACAGCTGTGACCCTGTTTGGATACGCGTTATCCTGCTATCTTTCCAACATTTCTTGCTTCCTTATAGAGAAAGCTACTGCTTATGTTATTGCCTACTGACCTACCTGAGTGTAATAAAAATTATACACAACCCACTTTATAGGTCAGACTTAAAAGAATCTTGCAGATTTTGGTTGCATCTTTTATCATTTCTGTTTGTAATTTGAAGTACCATCACCTAGAATTATGACGTTTGCTGATGTGCTGTAATTCCTCACCACTTACCTGAATATTTGGGCTGTGTTCTAACTGGTGATGATTATGTTGATTATAACAAAAATAGCAGCTAATAAATATTGAGAACGTTTTACGTGCCAAGAATGTAAAAGCTTTTTACCCATCTTTTCATTTAAGTCATGTAACAGCCCTATGAAATACACATATTTGAGACACAGATATGGAAACTGAGCAGGAAAAGGTTAAATGATTTACCGAAATTCGTAGATAAAACCATTTATATTGGCAGGCTTATTAGACCTCCCCCACCCCCCGGTCTGTTTTGGCTCTTACCTGCTTTTGCTGCAAGTACTAACTTGTGTAATAAATGTATTATTTTTATCTCTTATCATCTGGGAATTCATAAAGTTTAACGCTCAGATTGCATTCTACTTAAATCTTTCATTAGAGTTAATTTTATTAAATATTTTAAACATTTATTGATTTTGTACAAATTAGTAATAACAATTGGACAAAAAATTTATGTATTTGACTTAGTTTTCAGTTCATTTCTTGGCTTAGTGATTATTTTAAACCTGAACCCCAGACCAATGAAAGCTAGACTTTGATTACAATTGTTAGAGAAGATCCCTCCTTCTTGAGCAGTGAGAAACCAACGACCAAGTCAGTCCCTTTGCAGAAGACAGATTTTCTTGATTCAAAGGTCCTCTGGCTCCGCGGCTCCATTGTGCAGGTACGAAGGCCTAGTTTCCCATCCCCCCAGCATCCAAAAAGATTCCCTATATTGGCTTTGTCCTCAAACCAGCACTGGCTTCCTGTTCAAATTTCACTTAACTGGTGGTCTCAGCTTACTCTTTGTTTTTCTTTCTGACCCTTAGGGATTTCCTGTATTTCCTTGTGAACTCATGATTTAAAATATATTTTGAGGCCAATATGAAGCAACTGGAACTCAAGTATACTCCTGGTGGGAGCAGAAATTGGTATAGCCACTTTTGAAAGCTCTTTGCAGTCTATACTTATACAGAACATGTGCATACCCCATGACCCAGAAGACCAAGTTTGTACATTTACCCAACAGAAATATGTACATGTGTCCGCCAAAGGACACGTACCAGAATGTCTATAGTAGAACCCAAATGTCCACCAACAAGAAAATAGATGAGTAAATTGTGGTATATCCATATGATAGAATACCACCCAGTAATTTTTAAAAAGAATGAATTGAATTATAACTGTTCCTAACACATGGATGAATTTTACAGACATTATGTTGAATGAAAAGAAGCCAAATATAAAAGTGTATCTGTAATATGGTTCCATTTATATAAAATTCATAAATAGGCTAAGCCAATCTGTGATCTTAGAAATCATAGTAGTAGCTACCTTTGGGGGGAGAAGGGGAGGGGCTAGTGATTGAAATGGAACATTAAGGAGGCTTCCAGAGTGCTCCTTACACAAGTATGTTCACTTTGTGATAATTCTTCAAGCTGCACACTTACTTGTGTACTTTTCTATATGGATATTGTATGTCAGTAAGAAAGACATATGTTTTACAAAACAAAAAAAGTTTTACAGCACAATTAGAGAAAACTGTTCAGACTGCATAGTTTACTGTGTTGTCAGAAGTGGAAGTCAGTCCAGAGCCTGTGTGTGTGTGTGTGTGTGTGTGTGTGTGTGTGTGTGTAGGGGAGCGAAGAGAAGGACAGTGCTTGTTTTGGTTGTTAGTTCCTTTTCATGGTTTCTGGTTTATTCAGTTTTGTGCTTACTGTGGTGGGAAATCAACAGACAAATCATGAAGTGGTAGAAGCTGAAATAGCAGAGTTCCTTGATAAATATCCTGATGTAATATCCTGCCATGCAGTTCCTTATTTGAAAATGTTTGCATATAAATTGTCTACCACTTTGAATTGAAAATTTTTGGAAAACTACGACCTTTCAGTTCGTAGGTTAGTGATATTTTTTAAATGGAGATTTCCTGGAGCAACACAAGAAAAAACTAAAAAAGAGAGGGCACCTAACTTCAATATCTATTGAGAATGTTTTTCTAAAACTTCAGTCAACATGGTGTTCACACCTATTTCTCAAATAAATAAAGTAAGACAGTGTAAGATCTCAAATATATATGTGCTTACAAGGACTCTGGGACAGACTTGTTACAGTTGGAGCCCAGCACTTGCATGACCAGGAAAGCAGTGCCTGATCTAGAAGATAGCAAGGTTCATCTGGTTGTAGCAGAAGTCTTTTTGCTTTATATTTCCAAATTACAGTAAAAGGATACTGTCTGCTGAAGTCTTTTCTCCTTAATTTCACTCTGCAAACTGAGTGATTAGTAAGCTAATTTTTTTTTCTCTTGAAACCTAAGAGGCTGTTCTGTGGAGCAGTGTTTTGATCCTGTGAATCACATGTAAATGAAGCACTGTTTGCTTTTCATTTGGAGACAGTGTTTAGATTAATCTGTGTATTTGGGTTGCTGGGAAAGAAAGAAGCTTTCTGGCTGAGAATTCCTGATACGCTTGCTACAGGCAACTGAATTTTCCCTTGGAGTTTTCGCTTGAGTTTATTCACTTGGACGTGAGGTAATGGAGTTCGTGTCTTTACAGAACTGCCTACAAGTCTTGTGTAGGCATGGAGGGCTGGAGCCAGAAAAAAGAGATAAGTGTAATCGGACTGCACACGATGTCGCCACTGATGACTGCAAGCACCTGCTGGAGAATCTGAGTGAGTGCCCTTTGCAGCTGCATTGCTCATCCTGCATCCACACTGCTGGGGCCTCTGGGACTGTGGGAAAGAGAGTAATGCAACTACAGTTTTCTCACTCTCTTCTTAACCTTCTTTGAACCCTAGCTGCTACAAAAACACTTAATTGGTTATAAATGGGGTAATTATATTTTTCCACATAGAATGGCTTTTTACAGAATTAGTTGTTATTGAAATAATGCTAGGTCTTCCTTGTATTTGACTGACGTTGGACAGCTTTTAAATAATTATTGCTCTTTTCTTCTGACTTAGATTGTCTTTCTAGGCATGAGACTAGGAAGCTATGAGAAATCATGGCCGTCTAGTGTGCTATATTAGCTGATCATATGAATGTAGGCAGGCAGGTCAGTTATCTCTCAATGTCTGGTTGCCTACCTGTCTAGGAAGATAATTGATGATCTTTTGGGTCCCTTCTGTCTTTAAGAGTATATACTTCTGACCATTTATGAAAAGTTCACTTGTGGGTTTATGAATATGGAGTGCTAGATCAGATGAAATATTGTGACCTCTTATATCAGGCAGCCAGCTGTATCAGTAGTTGGATTTGAGCTTACATTCTAACATTGAGTCAGAAAGTGAACAATAAACATAGCAGTAATTCATCGTATGGTATGTGAGATGGTAACACGTGCTATGGAAAAGACTAAGAGGGATGGGGAGTGAGAGGGTGGGTTTCAGTTTTTAAAACGATAGACACGGTAGCCTCACTGATAAAGACATCTGAGCAAACACTTGGAGGCGAGGAAGGGGCAGCTCTGTAGATCTCTCAGGTAAGAACTTTCCAGGCAGAGCATCAAGCGGGCGGAGGCCCTAACAGGTAGGAGCATATCTGTTGTGTGTGAGGAACCGCAAGCAGGGCAGAGTGACTGTGTTATCACGAGTGAGGGGAGAAAAGTAGGAAAACAGGTCAGAGAAGTTGCAGGAGGGGATGGGGATTGAGCCTGATCTAACTGGAATTTGTAGGCCATTGTTGGGACTTAAGGTAACCATTTCAGTGTTTGAGCTTACGAGCGATGGGACCTGGTGTACATTTTTTTTTTTTTAAGAATTTTTGTCATTTTTAAATTCAGGAACATTGTAAGTATCCCTACCCTGTTTAAAAAAAAAAAGACATTTGTTAGCTATCATTTTCTTTTATTTATTTTAGCTATCTCATTTAAAATTTTGCTTTTATCAACTTAGTAAACATAAGTGAGCTTCTAAATAACACAACATTGTAAGTCAACTATACGCCAATAAAACGTTTTTTTAAATAACTATTAAAAGATAAAATCAAAGAGATCTCATACTAATTGTAAAAGGCCAACCCTGGCAATGTTCCTAATTAAGAACGGTGTACGTTTTAATGGTATCTCTGGCTGCTTTGTCAAAAAAAAAAACAACTAGGAAGTCACAGGCCTAATGTTAGGACATTAATGTAGTGTTCCAGGTGAGAGCCAGTAATGACAGCTCAGTTCAGGATTGTAGTAAATGAGGACGTTTCGGTTCCGGATACAGCCAAAGATGAGCCAACAGAACTTTCTGATGGGTTGGGTGTGAGGTACGAGAGAGGGGATTCATGGACAATTGCAAGGTTTTCAGTCTGAACAACTGGCAGGATGGCATTGCCATCAGCTGTCTAGGGGAAGGCTGTGGGTGAAGCAGATTTTGCTAACGAAGATTAGGAGTTATGTTCTGAGTTATGAATTTGAGATGCCTGTTAGGGCGTCTATGTAGGAGATGTCAAGTCAGCAAGAATTCTGGAATGAGTATGAGCTGGATTTATAAATCTGAGAGTCAGCAGTCTAGAGATGGTACTTAAAGTCATGGGACTGTATGAGGTCTCGAAGGCAGTGAACACAGATAGAAAAACTAAGAGAAACAAGCCTTGCAAGACTCTCATTAAGAAATCTAGAAGAAGGGGAGGGACCAGCAAAGGAACAACATTAGAGGGTGACCAATGAGGTGTGAGGAAATCCAGGAGGAGTGTATCAGAGAGCAGAGAGATTAGCTGTGTCACAAGCTGCTAAGTAACATGAAGACCAAAAATAAAATCTAGTAGGTGGTCAGTTAATGGAAAAAAGTCAGTTCAAGAAGAGGATCATAAAAATATTTTTAAACATTTCATTTTAATTTAAAACACACCAAGTAGTTCTTTCATCAGCTTTTAGGTGAAGCTGTCTATATTGATATGGTTCTGCTGATTGAAGTGCCACATATTTTTATTTGAACAAACCACATCTTTAATGCTTTGTCTGTGGTTTCTGTTGTTTGAGGATGTAAACATATTTATGAAGCAAACTAAAGGCAGTATCTGTCTAGAGATAATTAAATTTTTTCTAATTTTATGTAGTTGTCTCATCCATATCTCACTAAAAACTTGTTTATAGCAACTCCTGTTCAGTCTCAAAAGTGTTCTCATTTTCATAGGAATAGTAACTCATTTCATCAGTATCTGGAATATTTAATTTACTAATTATAGTAATGAGTTCAACAGACATAGAAGATTTGGGATTAAACACAAGTGGCTCTTGGTAAGCATATAATTCAGTTCATGAAAACAAGTACATGGGGAACTATCCACCTGGGAGGGGGCCCCGGTCCGCTGGTGTCACAGAGAGATTGGAAGGATCATTTTAAAAGCTTCTACTGCACTGTTCACCAGTTATCAAGTACTTACTAGTTCTTGTGAGATAGTGTGTTAACAGATAATGTGTTAAACAAATAGTGTGTTAAATCCCTTCCAAACATGAGTTCATTTATTCTTCATAGCATCTCAATTGTACGTTCCTTCCATTTTATGGAAGAAATTGGGGCATAGAGAGATCAAGGCCATTTACCAAGTACACATGGCTAAGTAGAAAGCTGACCCTGAGGCCCAGCCCGAGGTCTGTATGAGTCTGAAACCACTGTCCTAAGCACACTGACCTACTGCAGCTGTAACCTGCCTTCTTCATGATGTTATCAATGAAAGTGAGGAGAAAAGGTGATATAGAGAGGTCAAGAGAGGGCTCTTGTTTTCTCAGATGCTTTTTGAAAGAATTTGAGAACCTTGCTGAAGGGAAAGAATCAAGGAAGTAGAACTGGCCAAAGAGACAAGGAAAGATAAAACAGTTCAAGCAACATGGTTCCAAAGAAACTGTGAAGAGATTGGGAGACCAAAATTTACTCCAGTAGACGAATATTCAATTGATGATATTTAAAAAAGGATAGCTGCCCTTTGCTTTGTTTTTAAAATGTTTATATCTGTTTGTTTCATGTAAGATTTTTGCTGGTTTTTATCCTGTCAGGATTTTTTCCCCCTAATTCTTTCATTCTTCCAACAGATGCTCTTAAAATACCCTTAAGGATTTCAGTGGGTGAGATTCAACCAGGCAACTACGGTGCCGACGGTTTTGAATGTGAAAACACAATATGTGCTTTAAATATTCGCAAACAGACATCATGGGATGATTTTTCAAAAGCAGTGAGTCAAGCTCTGACAAATCATTTCCAAGCAATCTCTTCTGATGGATGGTGGAGTCTGGAAGACGTGACGTTTAATAGCACCACTGACTCTAGCATTGGCCTCGGTGCAAGCAGCGTGCGATCCATCACGTTAGGTATCAGCAGTCCAGCAATGAAGGGAAAGTTAAATTTCTGGGTTTATTTACATTCACGGGTTCCCTAACCTGATACGCAGCTCACTGATGAAATACATTCAAAGCTCACTTGTGGCAGCTGCTGGTGCTGAAAAACTTGAGTATTCATAATGCAACCATTACATAATGTTGCCTGTTGGTATAAAAATGCTTTTATGCCTCAAATAATATCCAGAGAGTAAAGAACATGAAAGCCCTTGATGAGGCTTTGTGATTGCACTTGCTATTTAGATAAAGGCAAGAAACTAACCACATTGCAGCTGCTTGCTAATACGCAAGCTCTGAACACAGCTCCAAGTTTGTACTCGGGCTGTGCCAGAGACGCAGTAGTGTATGAACACCGTACCTTTGGACGGGAGTCCTAATAAAGTCTAGAGTTAGAAGAAGCACTTTAATGAAGATAGTCAGGGCTCCCGCTTGGGATGAGTCAGGGTGATACCTGGTCATTTCTGTTTGATAGGACTCCAAAGAACTTCAAAAGATAAGATTTGCTTTCTGGTAAACATAGTAAGTGTACTGTAAATGTTAGTTGTCCCTGGTTAGTTTCTTTCCTGTCGAACTAAGAGAACTGACATCTATGGGGAACCTCCTGTGATGGCAGGACTGTGCTGGGAGCTTTATTTATATACAGACCTTAGTGAGTCCTTAGAGCAGGCTCACTTACAGATAACTGGTTACAAGTTAACTTGCCTGAGGTCACACAGTCAGGACTCAGATTCCAGCCTGTCTGATAGGAAAGCCTGTGTATTTTCAATAGCACCAGGTTGCAAAAGAATAGTCAAGGTTGAGGGAAGGGCAATTTTCACCGTGCGATTAATGTATCAGCATATTATATTAGAAAGTATTTTATTTTGTTCACACATATATGCTAAATCACTTTCGAAACATATATTACCAATAGCTTTTAAAGCAAATTATTCACAACTTAGTTTTATGGATCATTGTTATAATCATAAAATAATTATTACAGAAGAATTATTAGATTATATTTTATTATAATCTAATAAAGATTGTAATAAATCTTTATTATATAATTAATTTAGAAGTGCATTAAAAAAATAAGTCATAAATGATTCTCAGGAACACATTTGCCCAGAAAATGCAGTATTATTTAAGGTGTGGTTTTGCCCAGGGGTCAAATAAACGAAGTCCTCACGGCTATGTTTTGAACGAAATGGCCCTCCACCCTCAGCCCTCATCCAGCTGATCTGGAAACTGGGGAAGGCAAATGGGTATTCACCAGCATCAGATCCAGGTACTTCTGTGAGCAGTGGGTGCTAAGGCCTGACCGTTCTGGTGTTCATTCTTGTCCCAGAGGTGCGGGGCACCCAAGAAGCATTTCAGATCTAAAAATCATTGAGTTTTGTGGGTAAAGGCTTTCGTTTAGTACCTGGCTGTGGCCACTTGATAACTGGTAGTTACAGGCATACCTCAGGGATATTGTGGGTTCAGTTCCAGGCCACCGCAATAAACAATACCCCAGTAAAGCGAGTCACATGTATTGGTTTCTCAGTGCATATAAATGTTATTTATAATGTATTGCAGTCTATTAAGTGTACAATAGCATTGTCTAAAAAACTATGTACATACCTGAATTTAAAAACTTTTTTTGCTAAAAAATGCTGACTATCATCTGAACCTTCGGCAAGTCATAATCTTTTTGCAATAGTAACATCAGAGATCACAGATCACCATAAGAAATATAATAATAACGAAAACGTTTGAAATATTGTGAGAATTACCAAAATGTTACACAGGCACAAAGTGAGAAAGTGCTGTTGGAAAAATGGCGCTGATAGACTTGTTCCATGCAGGGTCAAGAGCTTTTAGTTTGTAAATAACACAAGCTCTGCAGTGGGCAGTAAAGCAAAGCACAATAAAAGGAGGCATGCCTGCACACCACTGTTATTATGTATGTATATAAGTAACTTTATTGATAACCTCAACTGGATTAAAGGGACCAAGGGCAACAGAGAAGCAGTGAGTTACAGGTAGGGTATGCACGTGTGTTGGAGGTATGCTGAGAAGAGGTATTTGAGAATTGATCTGTGGAAGGAAGAGATGGAAACAAGTACTGAGGACTAATGCCTCCCCAGAGTGGACACTTACGAACTGGGACCCTTTTCTGAGCAAGAGTGAGCAGGGGGCCCAGACTGTGAAAAGGTTTGCTTTATTCTGAGCCCCTGATGTTAACTGTTTTCACTAGAATCCAAAAATTTGTTGGAAAGTGGGGCAAGGACCAGATCATAAAGGACCTGTTATCTCATCCAAAGTGCTCGGGCTTTGTGAAACAGGCACTGGAAGAACCATGAAAGGTTATGATCTGCTTTGTCCTTGAAAACTCCACCCTGGACATGTTTGGTTGTATTTTCACCAGGTTTCTTTCAATCCCTTGTAAGAACAGCTTTGGAGAAGGCTGTAGCTTGAAGGCCTCCTCTTGACCATCCACAAAAATTATATGAGGGAGTTAACCCTTTGTGTGACCCTTTCCATAGTCTGTCTGTGTCTCTGACAGTCTAAGCTCTGGAGTCCTTTGGGGTCTCACACAGGACATCGTTCATTGACTCTTATAAGAAGAATTACTTTTAAGCTTCTCTTGATATTTCATTTTATCTTTTTTGCACTAGGAAATGTGCCGTGGTCAGCAGGTCAGAGCTTCACCCAGTCCCCGTGGGACTTTCTGAGAACGAATAAAGCAGAGCAGGTCACTGCGCTTTTGTCAGGTAAGGATATTCCAGACTGAGGTGATGTTGGGAGACTTTGCATCGTGAGTGTTTCACAGCACAGGCTCTGAATCTGCATGGTTTTGTCCTGTGTCCTCAGGCCACACATGTGTGACTCCCACTAATTAATTAGATGTTTTTTGAAATGTTTAAGAAGAGGAAAATCAAAAGCCATGTTTCTGATACCTGTGGTAACGCCTGTCCTGATCATTGATTGCTGAGATTCTGATTGTATTTCTCTTTAGGAACAAACTGATGTGCTTATAAGAGAGTGACAGATACCATGTTAAGAGCAGTGTCTTTTATTGCTGTCAAGTCCATGTGATTATTAGGGTACAGGCTAATTTCAGTGAGCATCTACTCTGTGCTAGGCTCTGTTGTTTACAACACAATACAAGTATAAATTCATGTAATCCTTACAACAGCCCAACTAAGATACGTATTTATGTTTATCCTCATTTTATGTACAAGGAAATTGAGGCTCAGAGAGATTGATTTTCTCGTCTGAGTACATAAAGCTAGTACGTAGTATAGAAATTCTCAATTTCTCAGCCCTTAACTCTAAAAGGCTACTGATTTCATCATGCATTTCCCAGACTTGGGAATGGAGCTTTTCAAAATTCAGTTTGAACTAATAAAATTCTATTTTATTGCTTGAATGATACTTAAGTTTAAAAAAAGTGTGAGACCATTCCAGAAAATTCCTTCAGGCTGAAACACCATATTGAGAGAGTGGCTGAACACGGAAGGGGGTCGGGGGCAGGGGACAGAGTTTGGGAATGCACCCATACATTAGTGCTGGCAAGGCTAGAACTTTCTGAGGATTGGGATTATCTCTGATGACATTTGCTTATAAACAGTAAAATATTGAATCCAGCAATCAGAGCAAATACAAGCTATAGTTTTGGAGCCTGGATCTGAATGCCCTGGTAGTGATTGACAGGAGATGGGTGGGTTCCCGGGGGAAGGTAGGGGCAGCTGGGGAGCTCTTGGGAGGCCAGCGGCAGGGGCTGTCAGTCAATACAAAGTGTTACAGTATTTTCACGATGGTAAAGGCACACTGGTGCCTCTTGGCTAAATGTCAGCTCTGCCTACATAAGTCAATAAACATGTTGTATCTTTTATGATAGGCTCTTTTATGTTTTGATCATTTATACAGTTCACAAGAAGAGCCCATTTTTCCTTCCATTTGCTTCTTTCTCACAGGGCCGCAGGAAGGCTGCCTCAGTAGCGTGACCTATGCCTCTATGATCCCTCTGCAGATGCTACAGAACTACCTCAGGCTGGTAGGTGGACCTGCCAAGTAGGGTCTTACACTGCCAGCCCTGACACGCACTCTGTGCTCTGACCTCATGACTTTCCTGAACAGCCCCCTCCCTGGACAACTGCTGGTACCTTCCTTCTCGATTTCTGTCACAGTCATCCAGGTGTCCGTTGCCAGGACCCAGACAGTACCTGTGACCTGCCAAGTGTTTTAATTTGGGCAGAAGGAGGATGTCTTCCCCTAACAAGGACTTGACATCAAGTAATTGATCATCAGTATGGAAGAGAATGACTATAGATTTCAAGATGCCTGGCTGTGAACTTTTATAATTTAAAATTGAGTAAATATGCTAGCATTAGTGTATTAATTTGGCCACTTCAGCAGAAACAATTATAGCATAAACAGTATAGAAGTTTATTTTTCTCAAACACAGCAAGTCCCAGCAGATGAAGGACCCAGGGAGGAGGAAGGCTCAGGGTGAGCCCTGCGGGTCTTAGCACCTTCCCTCTCCAGGGCTGCTACCCCTGGGCGTCATGTGTGTGGTTTTGGTCAGACAGTCGCCACTCCTGCTCTCAGGTTCCAGCCTGAGGGAGGAGAGCCAGGAGGGCAAGTTCCTTCCTTTCAGAGGAGCCATACACACCTTTACTGCCCACATCCCATTGACCAGAATTTAGACACTTGTCCACGCCTAGTGGGAGTGTGGTCTTGCTGGGCAGCCATGCACCAAGCTGAAAGACGTAGTTCTGTTATTAAAAGGAAGGAGGAGAATATGATTATCAGGAGAGAGTAGTAAATTCTAGATACAAAATGGATAAATTCAATGCTTTGCATTTGTCCAGTACTTATTACATAGCAGGCAATGTGAGGTGGAAAACACCATCCATTTTATAGACGAGGAACTTGAAGCAGAGAGGTAAGATAACGTGCTCAAGGCCACAGAGCCAGTGAGAGATAAAGCCAGGATTGTGCAAGTCCCTGACACACACGTGTGTCTCTGTGTGTGAGACACATCTAAAACTAATATTGAAGGTATAAAACATTAAGTAAACAATCATTTTGTCTTAATTTGGAAAGCTTTTTTAAAAATGAATGGGTTTGACCTTTTACAAACGTTGTTTCTATTAACTGTGAATTGATGTCTTTGTTCCTGATATAAAGAAGTTTTCAAAATTATTCGGTTTATCTCGGGAGGCGGCTCACCATTGGGACTGACCTTTGTAAAAACAGCCACAGTAGCATGTAAACATTCAGAGGCTTTGCAGTTTAGGAAAGATGGTGTCTTCTAAATCTGGTACATTCACTCTTTTTTTGCTTTTGCAATTTGCTTCCTTCTTCTTGAAGCAACACAGTAAGCCTGAGTGTTACATAGAAATGGGAAGGAGAGCTGTCTTATTCCTTTGCTTCAGTGAAGGTTGAAGTTGTGTGACCAACTGGTTTTCAGGAATGTGAGCCTAGGCTTTCAGTAGAATCAGCTGGTGGAATCAGGGCTTTTCACTTACCTGTCTAGATGATAAAATGACTAGAAAGGTGATGCAGCTGATTACAACTGCACCTTAGCCTTGACTGAGTAGGTCTGTCAAATGAAATGTCTGCTAGTCACGCTATATACGGCACGTTCCAAGTACATTTGTGTGTGTGTGCCTCGTAAGGCAGAAAACAGTTTAGCTCCAGATGACCAGCAAACCAGAAGCTAAATTAACTCAGCTGTGAGTTCTATTGTCAATTTAATGAGCATACACAAAGGGCTTTTTTAAATCCAACAATTAACCCTTGGATGCAGATAATGAAAATTTGTCACTCATCAGCAATCACTTTAAAGTGATTCAGGCAATAATAACACAGAATCCTTGTGACTGTTTCTTCTTCCATACAAGATTATAAACCCCTTATGGAGATCAACCACGTGAGATACATTTTTGTATTCAGTTTAGTTATTTAATTCAGTTGTTTGACACCTGTTTGTGGAGAGCCTCCTAAATGCAAGCAGTGTTTTAGAAACTTAGAGGATATAGCTATGTATAAGATGCATTCCCTGACCTCATGGAGCTTACGTTCTAGTGGGGGGAGACAGATTAAAAACAAATGAATAAATACATCTGTAATGTGATACCCAGTACTAATTATAAGCATAAAGAGAAATAAAGCAGATAAGGAGGTAAAGAGCTAATGGAAGGGATGGCAGAAAGCTTTTGAATGGAGTTGTTAGGAAAAACCTTCCTATAATGATACGTAAACAGAAAGCTAGATGAAGTGAAGGTTGTAGCCTTGGGGACGGTGTTTGAAGCAGAGGGAACAGCTGGTACAAAAGTGTCTAGACTGGCAATGAGGTCTGAGAGGTGACCAGAAGCCAGATCATGCAGGACCAAGGTGGGAACTTCGAATTTTATTCCAGTTATGATAGGAAGCCACTGGGTAGGACTTGAGCTAGAGCAACATATCCACCCGGTGCCAGAGTAACTATAGTCCTACTGATGTGTCTTTGAATTGTTGAAAATCTGTATGATAGATATGCAAACCTAGTAATACCTGACTTTTATTGAGTATTTATTGCAGGCATACCTCACTTTATCACACTTCATACGCACTGCATTTTTATTTTTTTAACAAATTGAAAGTTTGTTGGCAATTCTGTGTAGAGCAAATCTGTTGGTGCCATTTTTTCCACCAGCATTTGCTCACTTCGTGTCTCTGTGTCATATTTTGGTAATTCTCCCAATATTTCAAACGTTTTCATTATTATTATATTTGTTGTCATCGATCTGTGGTCAGTGACCATTGATGTTACTACTACCACTCACTGAAGGCTCAGATGATGGTTAGCATTTTTTAGCAATAAACTATTTTTTAATTAAGGTATGTACATTGTTTTTTAAACAATGCTATAGCACACTTAATAGACTACAGTATAGTATAAACATAAACATAACCTTTAAATGCACTGGAAACCAGAATAGTCATGTGACTCACTTTATAGCGATACTCACTATTGCAGTGGTCTGGAACCAGACCTGCAGTGTCTCTGAGATATGCCTGTATATGCCAAGCTCTCTTCTAAGTTTATAGATTGTCTCATTTAAACATGCTATGAGGTAGCTACTTATACCAGTTACTCCCATTTTACAGGTGAATAAACCAAGACTCAAAGTAATTTGCCCTCAGCAAGAAAGTAGTAAAGTCTAAGGAATTGAACCTAGGCTGTCTTCTGTTCTCATGCGTGTTATCAGAGTTTATGCTAGTTATTAACCTATTGGTTAAGGCATAGTTGTAGTAAGCAGTTTTTACTAGGTGTGTAAATGTGCTAAACAAAATGCATGTATTAAAGCCCTTATGCAGGAAACCAAACGCAGTGAAACCTTTAAATCAGGCTTTTTGGTCTTGTTTAAATGATGTTAATTTTAAATACTTTCATTGAATAATTACATAATACAAGTGAATTTTAAGTCTCCATCCTTGAGATAATAGGAGACATTTAACTTAATTGAGTTTGAATCACTAATAACATTATAATAGTTGAACTTTTTATTAACTCAAACTTTTCTCTTAGCCAGTTTGCAACTTTTATTAGCTTATTAATAACCCTGTAATTTAATAATTCAATGAATGTGAATAATTATTATATTTAGAAAAATACATGAGATAACCCTGATCTGAGCTCTATTTTTTTTTATTCTTTTTTTTTTTTTTACATCTTTATTGGAATATATTTGCTTTACAATGGTGTGTTACTTTCTGCTTTATAACAAACTGAATCAGCTATACATATATCCCCATATCTCGTCCCTCTTGCATCTTCCTCTCACCCTCCCTATCGCACCCATTAGGTTGTCACAGAGCACCGAGCTCATCTCCCTGTGCTATGTGGCTGCTTCCCACTAGCTATCTATTTTTACATTTGGTAGAGTATATATGTCCATGCCACTCTCTCACTTCGTCCCAGCTAACCCTTCCCCTTCCCCGTGTCCTCAAGTCCACTCTTATGTCTGTGTCTTTATTCCTGTCCTGCCCCTAAGTTCTTCAGAAACATTTTCTTTCTTTCTTTTTTTTAGATTCCATATCTATGTGTTAGCATATCGCATTTGTTTTTCTCTTTCTGATTTACTTCATTCTGTATGACAGTCTCTAGGTCCATCCACCTCACTACGAATAACTCCATTTCGTTTTTTTTTTTTTTTGCGGTATGCGGGCCTCCCACCACCATGGCCCGCCCCCATACAGCCGCGGAGCACAGGCTCCTGACGCGCAGGCCCAGATCCCCCCGGACCAGGGCAAGAACCTGCGTCCCCCGCATCGGCAGGCGGACTCCCAACCACTGCGCCACCAGGGAAGCCTCGTTTTTTTTTTAACATCTTAGTTGGAGTATAATTGCTTTACAATGGTGTGTTAATTTCTGCTTTACTTCATTCTGTATGACAGACTCTAGGTCCATCCATCTCACTATAAATAATGCAATTTCGTTTCTTTTTATGGCTGAGTAATATTCCGTTGTATATATGTGCCACATCTTTATCTTTTCATATCTCAGTGGACATTTAGGTTGCTTCCATGTCCTGGCTATTGTAAATAGAGCTGCAGTGAAAATTGTGGTACATGACTCTTTTTGAATTATGGTTTTCTCAGGGTATATGCCCAGTAGTGGGATTGCTGGATCATGTGGTAGTTCTATTTTTAATTTTTTAAGGAACCTCCGTGCTATTCTCCATAGTGGCTATATCAATTCACATTCCTACCAACAGTGCAAGAGGGTTCCTTTTTCTCCACACCCTCTCCAGCATTTATTGTTTGTACATTTTGTGATGATGGCCATTCTGACTGGTGTGAGGTGATACCTCATTGTAGCTTTGATTTGCATTTCGCTGATGATTAGTGATGTGGAACATTGTTTCATGTGTTTGTTGACAATCTGTATATCTTCTTTGGAGAAATGTCTGTTTAGGTCTTCTGCCCATTTTTGGATTGGGTTGTTTGCTTTTCTGATATTGAGCTGCATGAGCTGCTTGTAACTTTTGGAGATTAATCCTTTGTCAGTTGCTTCATTTGCAAATATTTTCTCCCAGTCTGAGGGCTGTCTTTTCGTCTTGTTTATGTTTTTCTTTGCTGTGCAAAAGCTTTTAAGTTTCATTAGGTCCCATTTGTTTGTTCTTGTTTTTATTTCCAGTTCTCTAGGAGGCGGGTCAAAAAGGATCTTCCTGTGATTTATGTCATAGAGTGTTCTGCCTATGTTTTCCTCTAAGAGATTTATAGTCTCTGGCCTTACATTTAGGTTTTTATTCCATTTTGAGTTTATTTTTGTGTGTGGTGTTAGGGAGTGTTCTAATTTCATTCTTTTACTTGTAGATGTCCAGTTTTCCCAGCACCACTTATTGAAAAGCCTGTTGTTCTCCATGGTATATTCTTGCCGCCTTTAGCAAAGATAAGGTGACCATATGTGCATGGGTTGACCTCTGGGCTTTCTCTTCTATTCCATTGATCTATGTTTCTGTTTTTGTGCCAGTACCATAGTGTCTTGATTACTGTAGCTTTGTAGTATAGTCTGAAGTCTGGGAGCCTGATTCCTCCAGCTCCGTTTTTCTTTCTCAAGGTCGCTTTAGCAATTCGGGGTCTTTTATGTTTCCATACATATTTTGAAATTTTTTGTTCTAGTTCTAGGAAAAATGCCATTGGAAGTTTGATAGGGATTGCATTGAATCTGTGGATTGCTTTGGGTAGTATAGTCAGTTTCACAATGTTGATTCTTCCATTCCAAGAACATGCCATATCTCTCTATCTCTTTGTATCATCTTTAATTTCTTTCATCAGTGTCCTATAGTTTTCTGCATACAGGTCTTTTGTCTCCCTAGGTAGGTTTATTCCTAGGTACTTTATTCTTTTTGTTGCAGTGGTAAATGGGAGTGTTCTCTTAATTTCTCTTTCAGATTTTTCATCACTAGTGCATAGGAATGCAAGAGATTTCTGTGCATTAATTTTGTATCCTGCAATTTTACCAAATTCATTGATTAGCTCTAGTAGTTTTCTGGTGGCATCTTTAGGATTCTCTATATATAGTGTCATGTCATCTGCAAACAGTGACAGTTTTACGTCTTCTTTTGCAATTTGGATTCCTGTTATTTCTTTTTCTTCTCTGATTGCTGTGGCTAAAACTTCCAAAACTATGTTGAATAATAGTGGTGAGAGTGGACAGCCTCGTCCTTTTCCTGATCTTGGAGGAAATGGTTTCAGTTTTTCAGCATTGAGAACAATGTTGGCTGTGGGTTTGTCATATATGGCCTTTATTTGTTGAGGTAAGTTCCCTCTATGCCTACTTTCTGGAGGGTTTTTATCATAAATGGGTGTTGAATTATGTCAAAAGCTTTCTCTGCATCTATTGAGATGATCATATGATTTTTCTGCTTCAATTTGTTAATATGGTGTATCACATTGTTTGATATGCATATATTGAGAATCCTTGCATCTCTGGGATAAACCCCACTTGATCATGGTGTATGATCCTTTGGTGTGATGTTGGATTCTGTTTGCTAGTATTGTGTTGAGGATTTTTGCATCTGTGTCCTTTAGTGATATCGGCCTGTAGTTTTCTTTTTTGTGTGGCATCTTTGTCTGGTTTTGGTATCAGGATTATTATGGCCTCATAGAATGAGTTTGGGAGTATTCCTCCCTTTGCTGTATTTTGGACAAGTTTGAGAAGGATAGGTGTTAGCTCTTCTCTAAATGTTTGATAGAATTCGCCCGTGAAGCCATCTGGTCCTGGGCTTCTGTTTGTTGGAAGATTTTTTATCACAGTTTCAATTTCAGTGCTTGTGATTGGTCTCTTCATGTTTTCTCATTCTTCCTGGTTCAGTCTCAGGAGGTTGTGCTTTTCTAAGAATTTGTCCATTTCTTCCAGGTTGTCCATTTTATTGGCATATAGTTGCTTGTAGTAATCCCTCATGATTCTTTGTATTTCTGCAGTATCAGTTGTTACTTCTCCTTTTTCATTTCTAATTCTGTTGATTTGAGTCTTCTGCATTTATTTCTTGATGAGTCTGGCTAGTGGTTTATCAATGTTGTTTATCTTCTCAAAGAACCTGCTTTTAGTTTTATTGATCTGTGTTATCATTTCCTTCATTTCTTTTTCATTTATTTCTGATCTGATCTTGGTGATTTCCTTCCTTCTGCTAACTTTGGGGTGTTTTTGTTCTTCTTTCTCTAATTGCTTTAGGTGTAAGTTTAGATTGTTTATTTGAGGGGTTTCTTGTTTCTTAAGGTAGGATTGTATTGCTATAAACTTCCCTCCTAGAACTGCTTTTGCTGCATCCAGTAGGTTTTGGGTTGTCGTGTTTTCATTGTCAGTTGTGTCTAGGTATTTTTTGATTTCCTCTGATTTATTCAGTGATCTCTTGGTTATTCAGTAGTGTATTGTTTAGTCTCCATGTGTTTGTATTTGTAAACAAACAAATCTGTAAAAAAATACAGATTTTTTCCTGTAATTAATATCTAGTCTCATAGTGTTGTGGTCAGAAAAGATACTTGATACCATTTCAGTTTCTTGAATTTACTGAGGTTTTATTTGTGACCCAAGGTATGATCTGTCCTGGACAGTGTTCCATGAGCACTTGAGAGGAAAGTGTATTTTGTTGTTTTTGGATGGAATGTCCTATAAATATCAATTAAATCCGTCTTGTTTAATGTATCATTTAAAGCTTGTGTTTCCTTATTTATTTTCATCTTGGATGATCTGTCCATTGGTGAAAGTGGGGTGTTAAAGTGCCCTACTATGACTGTGTTACTGTCGACTTCTCCCTTTTATGGCTGTCAGCATTTGCTGTATGTACTGAGGTGCTCCTATGTTGGGTGTGTAAATATTTACAATATTATATATTCTCCTTGGTTTGATCCCTTGATCATTATGTAGTATCCTTCTTTGTCTCTTGTAATAGTCTTTGTGTTAAAGTCTATTTTGTCTGATATGAGAATTGCTTCTCTAGGTTTCTTCTGATTTCCATTTGCTGGAATATCTTTTTCTATCCCCTCACTTTCAGTCTGTATGTGTCCCTAGGTCTGAAGTGGGTCTCTTGTAGACAGCATATATACAGGTCTTGTTTTTGTATCCATTCAACCAGTGTATGTCTTTTGGTTGGAGCATTTAATCCATTTACATTTAATGTAATGATCGATATATATGTTCCTATTACCATTTTTTAAATTGTTTTGGGTTTGTTACTGTAGGTCTTTTCCTTCTCTTGTGTTTCCCACCTAAAGAAGTTCCTTTAGCATTTGTAGTAAAGCTGGTTTGGTGGTGCTGAATTCTCTTAGCTTTTGATGTCTTTAAAAGTTTTAATTTCTCCATCGAATCTGAATGAGATCCTTGCTGGGTAGAGTAATCTTGGTTGTAGGTTTTTCCCTTTCATCACTTTAAATATTTCCTGCCCCTTCCTTGTGGCTTGCAGAGATCTGCTGTTAAGCTTATGGGGATTCCCTTGTATGTTATTTGTTGCTTTTCCCTTGCTGCTTTTTTTTTAGCGGTACGTGGGCCTCTCACTGTTGTGGCGTCTCCCATTGTGGAGCACAGACTCCAGACACGCAGGCTCAGTGGCCATGGCTCACGGGCCCAGCCGCTCCACGGCATGTGGGATCTTCCCGGACCGGGGCACGAACCCGTGTCCCCTGCATCGGCAGGCGGACTCTCAATCACTGCGCCACCAGGGAAGCCCTCCCTTGCTGCTTTTAATAGTTTTTCTTTGTATTTAATTTTTGATAGTTTGATTAACATGTGTGTTGGTGTATTTCTCCTTGGATTTATCCTGTATGTCACTCTCTGTGCTTCCTGGACTTGATTGACTCTTTCCTTTCCCATATTAGGGAAGTTTTCAACTATAATCTCTTCAAATATTTTCTCAGTCCCTTTCTTTTTCTCTTCTTCTTCTGGGACCTCTATAATTCGAATGTTGGTGCATTTAATGTTGTCCCAGTGGTCTCTGAGACTGTCCTCAATTCTTTTCCTTTTTTCTTTATTCTGCTCTGCAGTAGTTATTTCCACTATTTTATCTTCCAGGTCACTTATCCTTTCTTCTTCCTCAGTTATTCTGCTATTGAATTCTTCTAGAGAATTTTTAGTTTCATTTATTGTGTTGTTCATCATTGTTTGTTTGCTCTTTAGTTCTTCTAGGTCCTTGTTAAATGTTTCTTGTATTTTCTGCATTCTATATCCAAGATTTTTTTATCATCTTTACTATCATTACTCTGAATTCTTTTTCAGGTAGAATGCCTATTTCCTCTTCATTTGTTTGGTCTGGTGGGTTTTTACCTTGCTCCTTCATCTGCTGCATATTTCTGTGTCTTCTCATTTTGCTTATCTTACTGTGTTTGGGGCACCTTTTCACAGGCTGCAAGTTCATAGTTCCCATTGTTTTTGGTGTCTGACCCCAGTGGCTAAGGTTGGTTCAGTGGGTTGTGTAGGTTTCCTGGTGGAGGGGACTGGTGCCTGTGTTCTGATGAATGAGGCTGGATCTTGTCTTTCTGGTGGGCAGAACTGCGTCTGGTGGTGTGTTTTGGGGTGTCTGTGACCTTATTATGTTTTTAGGCAGCCTCTCCTCTAATGTGTGGGGTTGTGTTCTTGTCTTGCTAGTTGTTTGGCGTAGGATGTCCAGCACTGTAGGTTGCTGGTCGTTCAGTGGAGCTGGGTCCTAGCGTTTTGATGGAGATCTCTGGGAGAGCTTTCACCGTTTGATATTACATGTATCTGGGAGGTCTCTGGTTGACCAATGTCCTGAACTTGGCTTTCCCAACTCTGAGGCTCAGGCCTGACACCCATCTGGATCACCAAGACCCTGTCAGCCACATGGCCAGGTACGTGGGCAGTTTCTTGCCTTTTGGGAAGTCTGAGGTCTTCTGCCAGCATTCAGTAGGTGTTCTGTAGGAGTTGTTCTATGTGTAGATGTATTTCTGATGTATTTGTGGGGAGGAAGGGGATCTCCATATCTTACTCCTCTTTCATCTGGAAGGTCCCTTGAGCCCTATTTTTTTTTTTTTTTTTTTTTTTTTGTGGTATGCGGGCCTCTCACTGTTGTGGCCTCTCCCGTTGCAGAGCACGGGCTCCGAACGCACAGGCTTAGCGGCCATGGCTCACGGGCCTAGCCACTCACGGCATGTGGGATCTTCCAGGACTGGACCACAAACCCGTGTCCCCTGCATTGGTAGGCTGGCTCTCAACCACTGCGCCACCAGGGAAACCCAAGCCCTAATTTTAAATGTACAGCACAGAATCCCCATGGACACAATTCTTGAGAATTAAATTGGCTATCCACTCAAGTATGTGCCATGCTCATTATCAAGAATTATCACTAGGAGATTCTACTTAGTCTTCATACATTCCCAAAATAAGTTTGCTATGTTCCCATAGAAGTAATGTTGTAAATGATGGTTACATATCTAAGACGGCCCACAAAAGCTCATCAACCCCTTTAGCAGATGACCAAGTTTAGCCTGAGCTTATTCAGAGTATGGAGGGGCAATGCTGGGTAAGGTCGTAGTGGAAGAATGAAGCCAGTTCCCTGGTATGAGGAAGAGGTGATTCCAACACCAGTGGATCCTTGGCTTCCCTGGCTACAGTGCAAGAAGATTCTGGCCAGTAGGGCAAGTGTCAGCCCAGAGGAGGTCTGGAGCAGCAAGAGTTCATGAGTGCCAGAGGTGAGGTGACCAGGGGGAAATTATATCCAAGAATTATATCTTTTAGTTTTACTTTTTAAATAGTTATGACACCCAAGTTACTACTTCTGTGTTAATAAGTGAGGGCCTATCTTTATTTGAAGTTAGTAACCAAGTCTGATCTTGGCTTTTTTTTTTTTTTTTTTTTTTTGGGAGGCTCACGGGCCCAGCCGCTCTGCGGCATGTGGGATCTTCCCGGAATGAGGCACAAACCCGTGTCCCATACATCGGCAGGCGGACTCCCAACCACTGCGCCACCAGGGAAGCCCTGATCTTGGCTTTTATGGTTTCACTAAGCTAATTTTTAAAAGTATATAGTATGGGTGTCCCTCTGTGTGTGAAGTATAATTTCTCTTGAATTCCATTATTCTCTTACACCTATTCTATAAAGAGGGACCTCAGCAAATGCTTAAAACCCCTAACATGAAAGACTGGTTTTGTGTATCCCTGATGCTGGATGTGCCAATATTGTTTGGAGGGATTTTACATGAATAAGTTGACAGTAACTGTATTGTATGTGGCTCTAAAGTCATATATAAATCAGTTCTTTAAAAATTAAGTTCCGGAAGAGGTTGGAATGAACATCTTAGCTATAAAGCATGTCCTTTTATTTTATAACCATTCCAATTTTATTAGCTTGGTAATGACCTTTTATTTTTCATTCTTTTTTAAGTTCAGCATCTCAACACAACTTGGCCTAAAACCGTCTCAGGGTAGTAGAAGCTCTTCCTCAGACTCTGACAAGTGAAGCTCCAAACGAAAGTTGAAGTTTATTGCTTTAAAATAATGCCACAAGTCTGAAAACACATTGCAGGTGCTACATTGACCCTAGTGGAGACTATAGCTCCTCTGGTAAACTCCATTCTGCAGAAAAACACTGTGGAGGGACAAAAATAAAGGGATGGATGGGATTTTGTGGAGGTCATTGTTTCCATTTAATCCAGAAGTCATTTGCCTCACAAAGCACTAATTGACATGTGATAAGAGCTTCCTGAATAGGCTGTGAAGACACAAGAATAAAAGGGATTGGTACCAACTGCGATCAAAAAGCTCAGTGTCTGTTTCTTAATGAGCAGAAATGTCACACTGTAAGCATGCACTTAGAAGATAATTCTGGTGACTACAATTCACATTTTAGAAGTTGAATTTGTTTTTCAAAAAAATAGATCTCCTTTCAACAGAATTCAAATATTTACCTCCTCCTCCCCCCCAAAAATCTGTCTGCCTTCCTGTCTGTCCATCTATAATACCTACCTACCTACCTACCTTGTCCATTTTTAGAGCCCTCTGCTGGAAGCATGGAGCATGTATATTTATCATACCTCAGATTTTGCTATTTGGAGAAATATGGTAGCACTAGAACAGATAAATATGTTTTCTTGGCATAGCTTTGCATGTTTGCACCCGTCTCAGTAGAGCAAGAGGCTTCCATAATTAATTTTTTGTTCAGATCTTAAATGGTAACCAACACAACTGTATCATTTGATTAGGCAGAACAAAATACCATTAACAAAAAATTGATAATGCCTGAAATGAGGAGAAACCCACTAATAGGATGCATGCATTAGAATGTCTGAATGATCGGGAGGTCTTTTACCTTGATTTACGTACTGAATTCATTTATTTATATTTTACCTTATTCCAGAAAGGATAATAGAGTGTGTGAACAGAAATGCTTATTGCTAGTGATGGCCTTTCAATGAAATTTTAAATGGAATGTTTCCTGTACCTGAGAACCAACAATCTGAGAAAAAATGAGGTGTTGGAATTGAAGACAGCTTATCTGTGAAGTTGGGTCTCTTGCTGTTTATATGATTTCAAAATCAATCTTAAGAAAATGTAGGCATTTGACACGATGGCTATAAAGAACACTCGTGTTTTCAAAAGTGAGACAGGATTAAATAGCACTGCTAGTTGAAAATCTCAGGGCTAGAATATTCAGTAAATCTTGAAAAGCTGTATCCTGTTCCACTGGTGTGAAACAATCCATTCCTTGTGAGAGAATTTCTACACTATAAGTCATGGCAGTTTGGGATTAATTTGGAGAGCTCAAGATTTCTGGTTTAAAATTGCACCTGGCAAGTACCTAACACACAATTTCCCACTAAAGTACTTTTTAAAAGTGATAAAACTTCACAATAACAGAGAAAAATAGAACTGAGGTCTTCCTTTGTCAAGAATCTAGAAAAAATTTTCACTAACTTTAGGGGCAAGAGAGTGTTGGGTTTACTTTATTTGAGACCTACCTGAGATTTATTAGGAAACCACTTTTATCTTTCTCTTACCATCTTACTAATGATTCAAAAAAGCAAGATTTACAGCAGTTAGAAAATTGGGCATGTTTCCTTTACTGCCTCTGCTTTTTGCTGCACCATGATATTATCCTCCACCCCCTGTCAGCACAGGTCCTTCCACAGCCATTCAGAGTTTGGATCCGAGAAATCCCTGAGCAGGAAGTCGGCGGGTTTTGGTGAGACACTGCTGCATCCAGGAAGTATATTATATCAGCACTCTCGGTGGGACGGGTACAAGAGCATCCTGCTTCCTGTACTGCAGTTCATCTCATGCATTTGTCCGCCAAGGTGGACAGCAGAAGTTCAGTCCACTGCAGCCAGTGCTGGATGCTGGAGTTTAACTAGAAATTATAGACACCAGCCCGCCATTTGTCCAGTGACCTAAGGCAGGAGTTCAGCTGGAAAATCAGTGGACAGCGAGTAAAATCAGTGATGGTCCACACATCCTGCTTCACTGAAGAATTCTTCCTGTGGTTTCACAGTATATGAATACCAATGGCAAGTTAACATTATACCTACGGAAGAATACTGCAGAAGAGAACAGAGTTATCCTTCTGAAAACTCAGAAGAACACAGCTTAAAAATAAAGAACAGAGGAGTTTGGAAAATTATGTCCATTCTCTAGAGAATGCAAGGGGTTAGACTATGAAAGCAGGGCAAGAAAGCCATGATAGAGTGCAGGCTAAGATTAAAAGGAAGAAAGTTGGAAAGGAGACGGATGAAGCAAGGAACTATAAGAACAACTGAAAATGCAATGGCATCATTAAAATTGCCCTTGAGATCACAGAGAGCAAAAGTGAGATGGTAAATGAATGTTCCATTCAGGGCTATGAAAGACTAACGTGAGGAGTTCACTCCCAGAAGGCAGAAGAGAAGGACAGAGAGAGAGAAATGAAGAGAGAAGGGGACAGGTGTCTTTACAGAGAACAGCAAGGGAACTTAAGCCTTGTAGGTGTTCCTTAGAATTAGAACTAGAAGAGGAGAAATTAACAAAAACATAATGGAAGAAAAATTTCCCAAGCCAAAAAAGTTTGTGCATATCAAAAGGATTTACCATATTGCATTTAAAATTGGGAGAAAGAGGCCGTAACTATATAAATCTGGGCAACTTTTTTTTTTTTTTTAAACATCTTTATTGGGGTATAATTGCTTTACAATGGTGTGTTAGTTTCTGCTCTACAACAAAGTGAATCAGCTATGCATATACATATGATCCCATATGGCTTCCCTCTTGCGTCTCCCTCCCTCCCCCTCTGGGCAACATTTTTTTTTTTTTTTAAACATCTTTATTGGGGTATAATTGCTTTACAATGGTGTGTTAGTTTCTGCTCTACAACAAAGTGAATCAGCTATGCATATACATATGATCCCATATGGCTTCCCTCTTGCGTCTCCCTCCCTCCCCCTCTGGGCAACATTTTTTTTTTTTTTTAAACATCTTTATTGGGGTATAATTGCTTTACAATGGTGTGTTAGTTTCTGCTCTACAACAAAGTGAATCAGCTATGCATATACATATGATCCCATATGGCTTCCCTCTTGCGTCTCCCTCCCTCCCCCTCTGGGCAACATTTTTTTTTTTTTTTAAACATCTTTATTGGGGTATAATTGCTTTACAATGGTGTGTTAGTTTCTGCTCTACAACAAAGTGAATCAGCTATGCATATACATATGATCCCATATGGCTTCCCTCTTGCGTCTCCCTCCCTCCCCCTCTGGGCAACATTTTTTTTTTTTTTTAAACATCTTTATTGGGGTATAATTGCTTTACAATGGTGTGTTAGTTTCTGCTCTACAACAAAGTGAATCAGCTATGCATATACATATGATCCCATATGGCTTCCCTCTTGCGTCTCCCTCCCTCCCCCTCTGGGCAACATTTTTTTTTTTTTTTAAACATCTTTATTGGGGTATAATTGCTTTACAATGGTGTGTTAGTTTCTGCTCTACAACAAAGTGAATCAGCTATGCATATACATATGATCCCATATGGCTTCCCTCTTGCGTCTCCCTCCCTCCCCCTCTGGGCAACATTTTTTTTTTTTTTTAAACATCTTTATTGGGGTATAATTGCTTTACAATGGTGTGTTAGTTTCTGCTCTACAACAAAGTGAATCAGCTATGCATATACATATGATCCCATATGGCTTCCCTCTTGCGTCTCCCTCCCTCCCCCTCTGGGCAACATTTTTTTTTTTTTTTAAACATCTTTATTGGGGTATAATTGCTTTACAATGGTGTGTTAGTTTCTGCTCTACAACAAAGTGAATCAGCTATGCATATACATATGATCCCATATGTCTTCCCTCTTGCGTCTCCCTCCCTCCCACTCTGGGCAACATTTTTTAATGAAAAGTATAATCTGTGTATCCCCAAGCTTCCCCATCACATAGGTACAAATGAGAACATATTATTCTTTAACAATTCTTCTTTAATAATAACTTACCCCTGAAGTCTTATGGCTCTATGGCCTCACTGTCTAAGAAGCAGAACCTCAACTGAACTTTTTAGGTTACTGTCTCTCCCATGTCTCTGGAAGAGGCCCTGTCCCAGTCTTGGTCCTGGCCGGCATCTCTACCGTTGCTTGGCTCACAGATTCTCAGTACCACGGAAAACAGCCCAGGCCAGCCACTGCTGAGTTCATCCTGTGGCTTTAGGATCCTGATGTTCCTCAGGCAGCTACAGCCACTGTCCTGTGTCTTCCAGCCACGACTCTCCGTGTTGGTGCCCTACCCACAGTGTGAATCCAGCTCTTCCCTTTTTTATGGAAGGCTTAGCAATGGTGGAGTAATATTTAAACTCAGAGAAAATCAGTGGTGGCCACCAGATAAATTGTCTTTCAGAGCCTAAAACCCAGTCCCAAGTGCAACATCAAGGGACCCCTTTAAGAATCACTTCTCTCCTTAGCTCATTTTCAGACACCCAGTGGTCAAGACTAGTTTTCTTCCACTTTCTAGGAGTTCCTCTAAGTTTATGTCATGGTCTCCTGGGACGCCAAAGCTCAGGTCTTAAAGTCCCCAGGTAAGGAAGGAGTTCCCTCTTCCTTCCAAGGCTTTCCCTCAAGCCTTCCTTTCATATCTCAGAATCTGCCTTTTCCTGTAAGGATCCAGGGGCATAGTCACTGTCTTTGTAGAAGTCTACTCTGGCTATCCTCAAGGATGTGCCCTTCCCCTGTTATGTAAAAGGGACAGACTCATCAGAGCACAGCAGAGCAACAATAGCACAAAGATACACATGTTCTTACATTGTCCTACTACAAATTATAAAGAGAGAACAGACCCTGTTGTGTCTAACACTTCTCTAAATATGGGTGGCTCAATCCTCATATATGAGCTTCGTCAACCATACTGGTTAGGTAGGTGCTACACCTACACAGGTGCTTTTCTGCAAGACCTTTCCAAGAAGAAAGCTTCTCCCCAGCACGTGGGCTGGGAGTGGGAACTCAGCCCTGGGATCATGGATGTGGGAGGCTGACCTCTTCTCCACATTTTACTCCAAACGTCACGGCCCTTGACATACATAAAAGGTCATGGCTTTCTGTCCCAGCACCCACTACATCTTCACATGTTCTTAGGCGAGATATCCTTATACATGAGGATAAAGATTTTTTTTAGACCCTATAGGCTTCCAGGCAAGAGATTTTCATTTTTACAAAGTAAAAGTATCAGTCATTCTCTACCTAGATTTCTGGAATTCAGTGCTTTGAAGAATGGGATCACATAGTTAATTCCAGAATTGAATGCTCACGAAGATGTCTTTTATGCAAAAAGTCAACACAAAGATATCCTCTGATATACAATAGCTGTAAGAAGATTACACCTGTATCCTTCTTAAAAACCAAATACAGGCGCCTGCGCTTTGAGCGGCGGCGGCGGCGGCGGTGAAGAGCGCTCGGGCGGAGCACGCTGCTTTCCTGCGCGGCCCCGCCTTCTGCTCGGCCCTCTGGCTTCTCCCCATACTGCCCTCAGCCCGTGCACCAGCTGGCTCCCGCAGCCCCAGCGTCATAGTTAATGATGATGAGCCAGGTTATGACCTAGATGTATATTGTATACCTAATCGTTTATGCTGAGGATTTGGAAAAGGTGTTTATTCTTCATGGACTAATTATGGACAGGACCGAACGGCTGGCTCGAGATGTGATGAAGGAGATGGGAGGCCATCACATCGTGGCCCTCTGTGTGCTCAAGGGGGGCTACAAATTCTTTGCTGACCTGCTGGATTACATCAAAGCACTGAAGAGAAATAGTGACAGATCTATACCTATGACTGTAGATTTTAGTAGACTGAAGAGCTACTGTAATGACCAGTCAACAGGTGACATAAAAGTAATTGGTGGAGATGATCTCTCAACTTTAACTGGAAAGAATGTCTTGATTGTTGAAGATATAATTGACGCTGGCAGAACAGTGCAAACCTTGCTTTCCTTGGTCAAGCAGCATAATCCACAGATGCTCAAGGTTGCAAGCTTGCCTGTTAAAAGGACCCCTCAAAGTGCTGCATGTAGACCAGACTTTGTTGGATTTGAAATTCCAGACAGGTTTGTTGTAGGATATGCCCTTGACTATAATGACTACTTCAAGGATTTGAATCGTGTTTGTGTGATTAGTGAAACTGGAAAAGGAAAATACCAAGCCTAAGATGAGAGTTCAAGTTGAGTTTGGAAACATCTGGAGTCCCAGTGAATCACCAGGAAAATTATCAGATGTTCTAGTTCTGTGGCCAGCTGCTTAGTAGAGCTTGTGACATGTGTCTTCTAAGAATTTCATCCGTTTTGTTTAGAAAGGTCAGTTGCTGCGTTCCCGAACTCTTTATTTGCACTATGAGCCTATAGACTATCAGTTCCCTTTGGGTGGATTGTTGTTTGACTTGTGAATGAAAAGTCTCTTAAACCACACCACTATTGAATGACAATATTGAAATTGTATCTGTAAGAAACATTGAAAGAGAAGAATGTATTAGTTTTTTAATTGCTATTTTAATTTTTATATATTCAGGAAAGAACAGAAGTGATTGAATATTGTTAATTATACCACTGTGTGTTTAGAAAAGAAGCAGTCAGTTTCATAACAGTGACAGCATTTAGAGGTATTGTTATGTCGGATAAACCGTATGTCCTGGAGTTATTTTAGTAGGTTTCAGTAGTATTAACTGTATTTTCCCGCTTATTCAGATTATTTCTGGCGAATCTTTGTCAACAGTTCCTTTTAAATACAGGTCAATAAGTTCTAAAAACCTGCCACTTTTTGAAGTCTTCAGTGTAAAAATCCTTAAAATAAAGGTTGTCTCTTTAAAAGAAAAAAACCAAATACACGCGCATCAACTATGCAGAGAAAAAAGCTGGAAGGAAACATAAAAATATTTACAGTGGTTGCTTCAGTGATTTCTATTCTGCTTCTTTATTTTTCTTTGTATTTTCCAAAATTTCCTGAAAAACATTCATTGCTATTTTAACCTCTGAAAAGTAAAATATGCATTGGGAAAATTCAAACTAAAGAGCATCTGTAAGGGATAATAAAGAAAAAAATTATGGAACATCTGCAAGGGACAAAAACATGCTAGGAATTGTGTTCCCAGCTAATATACTGAACCTCAGTGTAGAAAATGGAGGAAGAAGAAGTATGCTCTTTAATAAAATGCCATCTCTTGCTATAAATATGTAAGTACTATATAAAATGTAAAATACTATATAAACAATATGTTTATCAGTGTTTCACATTAAAATGAAAGACTTCACATGCCCAATGAATGAAGCTAACCCCTAAAATAATTTTTTTTTTTTTTTTTCCCGGTACGCGGGCCTCTCACTGTTGTGGCCTCTTCCGTTGCGGAGCACAGTCTCCGGACGCGCAGGCTCAGCAGCCGTGGCTCACGGGCCCAGCCGCTCCGCGGCATGTGGGATCTTCCCGGACCAGGGCACGAACCCATGTGCCCTGCATTGGCAGGCAGACTCTCAACCACTGTGCCACCAGGGAAGCCCTAAAATAATATTTTTAATCTTTTGAAAGGCTGGTGACAATCAGAAAGGAAATTCTACACTTGTGTACCACTTTTCTCTCTTCATAGCATTTTTACCTAAGGTTTCTTCTTGTTTTGGTCATAGGTCGAGCAATATCATAATGTCATTTTCCACGGCCCAGAAGGAAGCTTGCAAGACTACATAGCCCATCAGCTTGCACTCTGCATGAAGGTATGGATCACTCACATACCCTCTTCTTTTCTTTGAAAACACAAAAGCGTATAGAACTAATCACTCTCTTATCACAGCACAGGCAAATGGCTGCAGGATTCCCCTGTGAAATAGTGAGAGCTGAAGTGGATACTGGTTTCTCCAAGGACCAGCTAGTAGATCTGTTCATCAGTAGCGGTAAGACCATCTCAGCAAACTGAATTGTGATAACCGAAAGGCATGCCCTTCAAATAAGCCGTTATACGGAAATAAATGTTGTTGCTTGGGGATCAATTTAAGTTGACTTTTCAATTATGGAGCAGCTGTGGGATGAAAACTGGGAACCCAGGTGAGCACTTGCAAAAAATTATTTTCATGTACATACCATTGCATCTATTGCACATCCTATATTTTTCTTCTTTTGTTTATAAATTATCTGTTGGGAGCATACTACATAACTGGCACTAGAGGATACCAAGGGAGGTGGTGGTGGGAGCAAGTCCACCTTAGCAGAACTAAGCATTGCGTTATTAGTGCAGTTTAGAATTGCACGGAGATAATAAGGAGATAGGTTTTTAATAAATATTATTATTATTCATAAATTCTCTACAAGGAAAGCTCCCCTATTGCTGCACCTGGGGTGCACTTCTTACTCCACGTCATTCTTAGTATGCCATTTGCTGGCACTTCGCTAAACACATGACATGCGTTAATTAACTCATTTAATCTCCACAACAGCCCTATGCAAGTTGGTATTATCTCCATTTCAAAGGTGAGGAAAACAGGCATAGAGAGTTTCAGTAACTTACCACAACTACATAGTGGCAGAACCATGATTAAACATGTTTATTAATAAAAGTTTTCAAAAATTTTCTATCTTAGGCTCCAGAGCATAACACCCCAAGCTTCAGCACAGGTGGAGTTAGTGTAACTCTGCATAGTATATAGCGTGACTAGTGAAGTAAAACTGAAATGGACCAACCTCTGGTCTCCAGAGGCTCAAAACCACAGGGACCCTGGGGAGCGGGTGAAGGAGGGAGCTGTGAGCTGGGTGAAGGGTGAGTTGAAATGTGAATTCAGGTCTCTTTTTAGGGAGAGTGGTGATTCTTATCTTTGGAGCTGTGATCAAGGGAGATACCTTGTGGCTGGGACAGCTGGTGACCAGGTTGAGGAAGAAGGAAATTACCAGGAGTTCCTAAGTCAAGAAATAAAATTAAGAGGCAGGTTTAGAGGGGAACTGAGGAATCCACAAGCCTAGAAGCACGTTTTGGGGACAAGAAAATCCCACCAGAATCTGAATGTTGCTCTAGTACTCAGGCCAGTCTTTGGCCAGAAACTAGTGAGAGTAAGCTACAGAGAAAAGCTGTTTTCTCTGATGATGATACTAACAATAGCTAATGTTTATTAAGCTTTGACTCTGTAAACACCCTGATTTATAAACACTTGAGACAAGAGGTTAAGTACGCTGCAGTGAGGACGCAGTGGATCCTGCAGTGAGGACGCAGCACAGTAGGACTCAAACTAGGCATTCCGGCTTCTCAGCCGGACCCGAATCACTGCCCACCGCTGCTCCTCAAAAACTCACCTGCGAAAATTTTTTTTTCTCCCCTTAGTTTTATAACAAAAGCCCCCTATGGTTTTCAGCATTCAGTCTTGCTTCATTTCAGAGTAAGAAGTTAAAATATTGTGCTCTCACCCTATCAGAGTAGATAGCAATTAGACTGAATGCTGCTCTAAACTTAGAGAGCTAGAAAAAGAAAAATGAGAGCAGTGAATTAGGTCAAGAAGGATGCGAAGGTGACCAACTCAGCATTTCTAAATCCTTGGGGAGCATCTTCTTAGAAAGAACTCTTCTTCCTAATTTCTCAGTTTGGTGAGTCTCTTGGCACCCCACAGTTGGAACTCAGGTCCCCCTGGCAGAATCGAAAACCTAAATGCCCACAGGTGCCAAAAAGCCACGTTAAGGGGTGAAGCAGGCTGGTTGGGGCTGGAGGGGAGGGGAAGCCTGTCTCCATCGCCACGAGGGCAGCAGCTCCCAGCTGCGAGCAGCTGAGTGTAGACTCAGTGACGTGAGGTCTTGTGACTTGGAAGAAGCCAGACATCCTGGTTTTTAAGTGAAAATTTGGGAGGTTTTTCTTTCAATGTTTCAATGTTTTCAACTGTCTTAATTTTTAAGCCATGTTAGGACCGTCTAGAACCCCCAGGTCCTCTGAGTCATGGACGCCTCACTCCTGTCTCACAGCCAGTCCATGGTCATGTCCTTCCAGATGGATCTCAGTGTGCCTTTATGCCTCCTTTTACTATATTTTGTCTACTTTCCTGTAAGTGGCTGCTCCATCTACCTCTTGTGCTCCCTGAACAACCTTCACAGACCACCAGACACCTGATTAAAAGCACTCTGTGATTCTTGACTCCCACATGCCCCAGTCACCCACTGAACGTCAGTCCCATTCAGGGTCTTCCATTCTAGGACACTGATCCACTTAATTTGCTTATCGGACCCTTTTTAATTTAATTTAATTTTTTGAGATATAATTGAGATACAACATAGAGTAAGTTCAAGGTATACAATTCGTTGGTTTTTATTTATTTATTTTTTTGCGGTACACGGGCCTCTCACTGTTGTGGCCTCTCCCGTTGCGGAGCACAGGCTCCAGACATGCAGGCTCAGCGGCCATGGCTCATGGGCCCGGCCGCTCTGCGGTATGTGGGATCTTCCTGGACCGGGGCACGAACCCGTGTCCCCTGCATCGGCAAGCGGACTCTCAACCACTGCACCACCAGGGAAGCCCCAGTTAGTTGATTTGATACACTTCTATATTGCAAAATGGTTACCACTGTAGCATTAGCTAACATCTTCATCACGTCACATAATTACCATTCCTTTCTTACAGTGAGAACATTTAATATTTACTCTTAGCAACTTTCAAGTATACGACAGATACAGTATTAACCCCTGAAACTTATTCGACTTACAGCTGAAAGTTTGTACCCTGTGACTGACATCTCATTTCCCTCACCCTCCAGCCCCTGACAACCACCATTCTACTCTTGTTTCATCAGTTTGGCCTTTTTAGATTCTACGTACAAGTGATATCATGCAGAAATTATTTGTCCTTCTCTGTCTGACTTATCTCACTTAACATAATGCCCTCAAGGTCCATCCACGTTGTTGCAAGTGGCAGGATTTCCTTTTTTCTCATGGCTGAATGACATTACATTGTATATGTATGCTACATTTTCTTTATCCATTCATCTCTTGATGGATAGATTGTTTCCGTATTTTGCTCTTGTGAATTATGTTGCAGTGAACACAGGTGTGTGGATAATCTCTTCAAGATCCTGATTTCATTTGCTTGAGATGTATACCCAGAAGTGGGATTGCTGGATCATATGGTAGTTCTATTTTTTGTTTTTTTGACGCGCCTCCGTACTGTTTTTCGTAGTGGCTGCACCAGTTTATATTCCCACCAACAATGTGAAAGGGTTCCCTTTTCTACGCATCCCCACTAACGTTTGTTAACTCTTATTGATGATAGCCATTCTAACAGTTATGAAGTGATATTTCATTGTGGTTTTGATTTACATTTCCCTGATCGTTAGTGACGTTGAACCTGTTTTCCTGTACCTATTGGTCATTTGTATATCTTCTTTGGAATATCTGACCCTTTTTAAAAATAGGTATCTAAGCTCCAGCAGAATACAGTATTTCTTCCTCACATGTCCTTTGCTTTCCCACCGTCCATGTCTTTGTTTATGCTGCAGCTTTCATCTAGAATTACTCTAAAATTTCATCTAGAATAAGCATACAAACTGCCCCCCACACACACACACCCATAACTACTGCATGGCAGGTACTATGTAAAGTACTGTGTGGTACAGGCCTGGTTAAAATAGACATGGAAGCCCCTGTTTAAATACTCTGAGGACACCCCCAAGTGAAGGCTTGTCTGAGCCCTCCAGGTATGCCAACTACCTCTGATGAACTGCAGTAGGCTTTGTTTACCTCTGTGCCCCACCTAACTATAGTTCAAGGCGCTGAGGGTATTATTTGGGCTTTTGTGTTGGTCCACACACGTTATGAGCTCCTTGAAGGCTAGTAATGTAGCTTTTTCTTCCATTCCACCTCGTACACTGATGGCCAGTAATTACTTGTTGAATGAGTGCATGAACCTGATACAAGAAGTAGCATGCATAAAGAAAAAGGGAATGTTAATCATATTTAGTTGTCAGCAAGTGGAAGAACGTGCTAACAGTGGAGATAGAAAGAAGTAAGATTAGAGAGTGCAGTTGTTGAGACAGTAGTTGATGATAGGGCATAAAAATAGAGTGAATTGGATTTGAAAAAAGGAAGTTTTCAAATGACAGACTGAGGCCAAAAAATCTCCACTCTACTCTCTTATGTAAGAAATATTAAAGGATTTTTATTCTGTATTGGGCTTAGTAATTTATATGTATGAAATCCCTCTTTCTTTTTTTTAATAACAAAAGTAAGGTATAAACACAAGATTCACCTGCTGAGGCCTTGAGTGCAGTTATCCAAGTTAGCAAGTGGAGCTTATCATAGATCCCTCATTTGACTTATTCCCCACGTCTGGTCAGTCCTGAGTTCTTTTGAATCTGCTTCCTATATCTCGTCTCCACCTCCTGCTCTCTAGTCCCCCTACCACCTGTCATTTCTTGCTCAAGGGCCTATGGAGGCCTCATCACTAACCCTTCTTATTTCCTCTGCTTTCACTCCTTCCACAAGCCCTCTGCAGGTTTCCAGAGGGCTCACCCTAGAATAAAAAACTGCTCATGACAATTTCCTCCTGTTATACTCCAGTGGCTCCAGAATAAACGCTGAAGGTCTCTGAACGTTATGTCAAGAGCATTACCGTCTGGCTTTGGATCTTCCCCTTGCTGCTGTCCATGCTCATCTTCTAAAACTCCATCCACTGTCACCATCATTTTCATAGCAGTAGGCCCCACTGCTGCTGACTGGTGGCCAATGAAGAGATCATGGAGAACGGAGAACGTACACTTTGAGTAGATGGGGTCATCAGAAGCTTCTGAGCAGTGCCAGGGAATCACAAGTGAGCCAGAGGGAAGGACCGGTGGTGTGGTGTCACTTCTTTTGTAGTGCAGAAAGCCCCTAGCAGGGAATTTTCTTTGGTCAAAGGGTGATGGAAAAGGACAGAATGTAGAAAAGGCTGAGATCTGGATCAGAGAAAAGGAGCTTCTAGGCTGTTCCACTTAAGCTTTTAGAATAATTAGAGGACAGGAATTATGTATCAGCTACTGTCTTGCGTTTTTTTTTTTTTTTACGAAGAAAGTAAACTGATCAAATCATATGACTACCAAGTGAGGAATATACTGATTCATAAGGTGTTCTAAACTTATTCCTGGTTTCTAACTTTATTTTCTTAAAAAAAAAAAAAAAGTTTAAACTACTTACATTCAGCTGGAGGATAGAACGTTGAACTTTCATCTTCCAATGGGCATAGCACATACATTACCTTATATGTTCCTCTCTACGACTCTGTAGAAGAAAGCCAGTGAAAAGAGACACAGAGAATGAATAAAAGACATGTATGAGTGAAAAAATACAAGAAGGAAGAGTAGCAGATTTGTTTTTAAATAATTAGCTTTAAGAATCTAAAACTTATATGGAGACTAAAATGGTGCCAGTGAAGAAAAGAATGTAGAACAGAAGATCAGTTCAAAAATAATGGTGTAGCACTTATGCAAGCAGTGGGTGTTTTGTGTTTATTTAAAAATAACATCTTCCTTCTCATATTGACTTTTGTGAGAGACCATCACATCACATGGCTCCATTATTTGGTAAGGAGGGTCTGAACGTGTATTCGAATTGGGTCTTATTTCTCCTCAGTATAAGGTATTGAGTTAGGTTAGCAAGACAGATACATTTTAAAATTACATGTGACAGTGGTAGTAAAAAAAAAAAAAAAAAAAATTAAACACTAGATTGGTATTTTAAGATAATACTTAGGATTCCTGAGAGAACTTTCTACTTCAGAAGTAATAAAGATAGAATTACTGTAATAATATGTAATTGAAGTCTACATAAATGAGTTTCTTCCTTGGACCCTGCGTTACCGGAGGCTCTTTGGAGGTCCGTCCCTTGCTTCTCATCTGGACTCAGAGCATCATCCCTGCAGAGCCTTGTTTTAAGTGGACAGTGTAAAAGATGGGCTGCTTCCATCTCCAAAGAGGAGATTATGGACTTGGGGTCACCTTAGATATAAAGGTGTTTGGATTTAACTATAAATGTGATAGGTTAATTATTTTTAAGCCAATGAGTCTTGCTCTAGAACTAGCTATCCAGAACTTATAATACAAGGGTATGAAAAACTGGACTATAGCCCTGAGACTAGTCAAGTGAGTGTCTGATTAAGATTACTGACCTCTGGAGAGGGGCAGAGCTGACATACCTATAAAGTTGGAAGCAGGGGAAAAAAAGGGTAGATTAGTTTCAGAAATAGGGCTTTGAATTAGCACGGGGCAAAGGGAATCCAAATGGCTGACTTTCCAACAATAGGCCGAAAGGAATCTCTGGCTATAACATGGGGTGAGTGGCCATCTTATGTCTCCATGAACCCTGATCAGAGGCTGAATAATCCTTCAAACCCAGGTGTAATGAGTTTCTGTTTCTATGGTTGGTTAATATTTTAGAATTGAAACCATGTTAAATAACTTGAACTAGACATGCTATTTTACAACTAAAATGAAATTTACATTTGGACCAACTTGCTTTAGGTTGTTGAACTTAAGTGGTCCGATGGAGAAGCAGATGTTACTGAAAAAATTGAACATATGAGGCCAGCAGTGTTGAAGACAAAGCTTTTCACCAAAAAACCCAGTCTGTTTGACCCTTGATTGGTACCTCAGAGGAGACCAAGATGAACAAAGATGAGGTGGAAACCCAACCCAACTGTTATGAACAGCACCCCACACCCTTTTTGTCTAGGGCACAAGCTGTGCATTAAATGTGGGGTTAATTAAGTCACTGACAATACAGTCCTTGCTTGTGGACTCAGGAGAATGAGTTTGTGTCTTTCCAAGAGACCTCCTGCAATCCTATAAACTCGTTTATTTCCAGCCTGAATCCTCCCTTGCTGCCTCCATCCTTTTGTCCCAGCCCCTGCTGGACATCTCAACAGCGATGCCTCACTCATCACTCAGGCCTGAAACATAACCCATCACCACCTCCCCTGCCTCAAGTGTTTTCCTGCTCATGTGCTCTGTGTCTCCATTCACTGCATGGCCTCTTCTCCAGTGGGAACTTCTGAGTTGTCTCTGCTATTCCCTCTCTGCCCCTCTCTCAAGACATCAACCACTGAGCTTTGCTCACTCCACCTCAGACTATCCTTTTGTTCTGTGCCTTGGCCCTGGATGAGGCTCCTGTTAGCTCTTGTCCTCACCTCAGCAGTAAGAGCCTGTAGATGTGTTTTCTTGTTTCTTTGCTCTCCTATCAATTCTTCACACCAGAGTGAGATCTCAAAGCAGGAGTCAAATCCTGTTTATCCCCTCTTTAAAGACTTCCACTGATCCCCAGAGCTGGTAGTTACTCCCTTCTGACATGACATCCTGGGCCTTCCACTTTTCACTTGTGGCTGGGTTCTGAGACTTCATATCAGCAAGTATTACCCTGACCGCACATAAAATGCCAATGCCCCAGGCCCAGCACTGACCAACTACATCACAACCTCTGGGGCTGGATCCCTGGTGACTGTAATGTGTAGCCCAGAGTGAGGACACAGCCTGCTGCCCTACTGCCGACAGATGGGGCTCCTGGCTTCCATTCCACTGATGTGACTCTGTACCCAAGCTCCCAGCCTGTCCTGACTAGACACATGTATCAGCTTTGAGCTGTCTGTCATGCTACTCTTGCAACTATTCTGACCTTGGTTTGAAGCCCTCGTCCCTTCTAGGACTGAGCTCTGCCTGGCCTCCATTCTTCTGCCTATGCCATTTCTTAAACCTAGAAAGCCTTCTTCTGATCTGTCAAGATGCCATTCCTCATAACGGGTCCAGTTTAAAATGCCACATCCCCCCAGTTAGAATCAGTCACCTCCAGCATGCCATAGTGGGGCACTGGAAAACATTTGTTGAGATGCAATTACATGTTCCTGCAGACACATTCTAGCTAGAACTAGCCATACACTTAACACAAATCAAGGCAAAACTGGAGACCTTCAGTCGTTAGTTACAGAAAAGCAGATACATGGACCATTCATCCTGGTCTGGTTTTGTTGTTGCTGGGTTTGGCTTTGTTTTTTTAAATCACTGGGTATAAAAGATTTGTTAGTTTATCGTTGTTTTAAAAAACTATAGGTTTATCATATTTCATAAAAAACATATTTTTGAAATAACACTTGAACCTGAGAAGCATAGAACTGTAGCACTCTTTACTAAACAGCTCTGTGGAAGGGGATGCAGCACACGCCAGACACTAGTGTAATAGCCCCAACAAATACAACTCAGTTGAGAGGTGGCTGGCTCTTGTTTCCTGTCTTCTAGTTTTTAAAGCTTTATAGCATCCAGAAGAGCTATTTCAATCTCAGAAGATTCATTTACAGGGACTTCTTTTGAAAGTGAAAATGTATTTGTGTCTATAGTAACTAGGAGGTGGAATGGAGTATAATGTACTCTCATAAGTGTTTGTGAAAAGTGGAATACTTGACAAAATCACTCTCAAGCATTTTAATCTTTTTTGCAAGGTTAACTTACCTAAGACTAGGGCATCTTAGAATCTTCTAAAATGTTAAAAAGTGATTTTTTTACTCATTGGTGTATAGGAAGTATTATTTATAAATACATACATATGTATATATATATATTTCAACTACAATATTAACAACATTGGACTGTTTCCAGTTGCCAGGGTACTGTTTCAGTTACATTTTATCCACTGACTTGTCTTCTACATATAATAGCAATCTTCCATTTACTTTCCGTCTTTTACTTTCGGTTGACATGCAGTTCAGCCCCCCCGTCTTTAGTGTGAGGACCCCTAAAATAAGACTCACAAGTCCAAGATCGCGGTCCTTCCTTACCACTGTTTCTGAAACCTGAGTCAAATCTCTTTAACCTCTCTGAGATCTGTAAAATGAAAGGAGGGACCTGCTGGTCTCTGAGGTCCTGTCTCCATAATTTTATGAATATTTTACATATGTGTAATTTAAGGATTTTAACATTTTGTATTCTGAAATACCCATCTATAAAATACATACTGCCTATTTTTACAGATCAATGAATAATTTAAAATAAAATTGTCATTTAACCACTGACCGGGTCACAAAATAGAACATTCCCAGCTTCCAGAATGGGCCCATGTGCCCCACCCCTGTTCACAAGGGGTGGGGCACATGGAGGTAACCACTAGTCTGTCTTCTGTGGTAATCATTTCTTTGCTTCTTAAAAATAGTTTTACTATCTATGAATCCCTAAATTATAAGGTTAGTGTTGCCCCTGTTTGAACTTCAAATGATAGCAACATATTGTGTGTAGCCTTTTGTGATTTGTTTCTTAATATATCATTTGTGACAGGTCTTCATGCGGTTGCCTGTAGCTGTAATTTGTTCACTTTCATATCCGTTGTATGAATATACTCCTATCTAGTCTATTGTTGGTAGAGATTTGAGTTGATTCCATTTGGAATCTGGTGTGGAACTAATGTTGGATCGTTGTGTCTGTATATCTTCAACCGTATTCAGTAATGCCAAACTGTTTTCCAGAATCCTGTACTCTCCCAGCAATGTCAGAGCATTCCCATTGTGTCACGTCTTTGCTAACACTTAAATCTTTGCCAGTTTTTATAGGTTTTTGTAAAATCTTTAATCACTGAATTTCCTTTTTGACCACAGCATGTCTGATCCCAGTGAAACAATCTCCTGCTAACAAGAAAATCATCATCATCTTAGAGAATTTGGAAAAATCTTCATTGTCTGAGTTACTGGGGGACTTTTTGGGACCTCTGGAAAATCGCAGCACTGAAAGCCCCTGTACTTTCCAAAAAGGTAAAGATGGTAGAGAGACCATGCTGAGAAGCAGGCTGCTTTGAGATCCTTCTAATCTTTCTGTTTCCCAGAGCACATGTTATGCTTCATGGTCATCTTTCTTTCACTTATTTGAACTTGTCCCCCACTGTGGCTTGCTGAGGTTGGACTGTTGCTTTTGGTTTGTTTCAGGAAACAGAACGTCCGAATGTTATTACTTTCATGAGAACTGCTTTTTGTTGGGAACCATTGCCAAGGCCTGTCTCCAGGGCTCCGACTTGCTGGTGCAGCAGCATTTCCGCTGGGTACAGCTGCGGTGGGATGGCGAGCCCATGCAGGGGCTGCTGCAGAGGTTCCTAAGGAGGAAAGTCGTGAATAAGGTAACAAACCACAGGCACAGCCTATTGCTGGGAGAGGGGCCTTTAGTGTCAGGTGACCCAGGCTTGAGCTGTACCACTTACTGTGTGGCTTCCAGCAAGTAAATTTTGGGGATATGCAAGGGTTAAAATAGGATAATGCATGTAAAACCCATAGCAGTTTCTGGACTATATTAAGTATTTTAAAAAGCAAACAGGTTTTATTTTTTTTATTAACTATTCTCGAGGAGTCTCTCCAAGTTCTAAACGCTGTGGGAAACAAGATGAGAAAATTAATCACTCTTCTTAAGGAAAAGCTCCTGCTTCCTTGGAGCCTTCATTATCCATCACTCAAGCTAGTTTTAATATTTGTTACAGTGTGCTATTAAAACGTCACATGAAAAAAATTAGAAATCTCTATCTGTTGACACATTTTCAAGAATAATCACTTTTAGTGATTTTTCAGAATAATAAAATATTCTGTATTCTATCAAGATAACAAAATTAATTCAGTGCTGACCAACTCGAGTATATCACTATTTAATATTCATAAATTGGGCCAGTAGCTGAGTGTCTGGGTGGACTTGAAATAAAAGAGCTCGATTTAGCAAGATTTTATCATTTAATCCTGCACAGTTGGGCCACACTTGGAGGACAGGATCTTCATTGTATCAGCACAGGATTTTAAGCTGTAGGTAACACAACACCCCACTGCTAGCTGCTTCACACACACAGAAGGCTTTTTTCCCTTACATAACCAGATGCCTTGCAGTAGGTGTTGATGATGTCCATTCACACCTCTGTGATGTCAGGTCCCAGGTCTGGGTGAGTCTGTTGACCTCCCTTCAGGATTGCAGGACTTTGGGCATCACGCCCTCACACGAGCTTGTTCACAGGCAGGAAGCAGGATTCTGTGCAGAGAGGGAACTTCGGCTTCCTTTGTCTCCTCCTTATCAGGGGGAAAGAATCTTTTTCTGAAACTCCCAGAAAGAAGATTTCCCCTGAATGGTTTCATTCACCAGACTGGTTTCATGCACACCTCTCCACCAGACCTTGGCTAGAACTACCTTCCCAAGGTAGTTGCCTTTGGTAATTCAGTGAACAGTGCCTGCTAGTGGTGATTTGTGTTAATATCTGAAATTCCTAATTGAATCAGAAGTCCTCTGTCCCAAGCTCTGCTAAAGTCAGTTGCCTGGTCGTAAATATATTCTTTTGACCAAAGCACATCTATTATATGACCTCAACCAGTAGGAAGAAAGGGGAGGCAAAGACAGTCATAGGTATACAGCTTTTCAGATTATTGATACTTCCATTAACTTCATCACTATTAATATTTAAATCTTATTGCCAAAAAAGTCACGTAAATAATTGCAAAAGATACCAGTTTTTTTTCTTAAAGACTTTATTATTTTTAGAGCAGTGTTAGGTTTACAATAAAATTGAAAAGAGCGTACAGAGATTTCCCATCTACCTCTTGCTCCCCACACATTCATAGCCTCCTCCATTATCACCAGAACGGTGCCTTTTCTTATCAAGGAGGAACCTACACTGACACATCAAAATCCCTGGTTTATCCAAGAGAAAAACATGGAACGCTTCACGGATTTGCGTGTCTTTCTTGTGCAGGGGCCATGCTAATTTTCCTTGAAACGTACATCTTACCTGGTAAAGCATACCTCTTTTCCCTCCTCTGGCTCTCTGGTAAACATAGTTTGAAAAGGATTGATTTTACTTATTTGGAAAGGAAAGTTCCAAGCTTCAGGCTCTACACTTTCCTCCATTTTGTTTGCGAATGGGCCAGTGGGGTGTGCTGTGAAGAATAGAAAGGGGAGGGGAGGTGTAATGCCTTTCATTTATCAGGAGTCACTTCAAGTAGGTTAATAAAACGGATTCCAGAGTAGGAGTACAATGGGAATGAATGACTCCTGCAAAACGCCAGAAATCTTGTAACTGCAGGATGGAACCAAATATTTGGGGGCACTTAGAAGCACACTGGCACGTGATCAAAATTTCTTTTTCCAGCTCCTTACAGGGATATAAGTAAGCAGACCTTTTTTGGACAATACCAGGCTTCTAGTATTTAATAAAAAATAGTTATACTTTCTTTAGTAGGGAGTTAATATTCAGCTGTTAATTGTAGCACATGATCTCATTCTCGCTGGAAGAGGATCAGAGAAAGTGGGAGAAATATGATTGTTCCTCTTTTGAAGAAAAGGGAAACTACGATAACACATCCCAAAGCCTCATGTAACACAGTGCTGTTACTTTAACGGAGCTGCTAGAATCACTGAACCACTCTTTCATTTTTTTCTAGGCCAAATTCTATCCCTTCATGTAGGACATAAAAACATTCATGTATTATCCTCAGTCTTAATATCATAATTCCTTGGTAAAGTAGAGATTTATGTGAATCTGCTTTCTTATAAAATACAGAGTCAATTGCTGTATCTGACTTATAAATATTTGAGAGATTCCTCCTCATAGTAAATAAATCTTTGTCCTTTTGTGACTCCTCTGTACTACCAAAAAGGGACCTTTTATAAGGTATAATTCAACTATTCAACTATAAGATATAATTCTCCCATTCAACTGTGTGTGTTATACAGTATTACTTAAAATTTGCACATTTTAAAATTTGAAAACATACTTCTTTATGCTGTCAGAGCATTTTGATGAAGTTAGCATTTTAGCTGAGCCTTCTAGGGAAATTAGAAGTAATACAAGGTGAACATGCCACAGATCCAGGTATGCCATCTTATAACTTACCCAAAATATTAAAATATTTAATGTAATTTTAATTTCATTTATTCAGAATCCTTTTTTGAACACCTGCTATTTGCAAGACCTTGTGAGGAATTCTATACACATGTGAAAAATGATTTCTTCCTGAATTGATGTTTAAGAATTCATCCAAGTAAGACACCTCATCCAAGGTGTCTTACTGCACTATCATGTCTGAATCCTTTCATTGCATGTAATAAGCTACAGATCTGTATCTCGTGCTAACACACGTCATAGAGTGTTATTACCTAGCCCTCTTCCAGCCACCCCAAGTGAAGGTAAAATCAGATTTGGCTACAGTTTTTACAGTTTGAATTTTTATATTTTTAGTTTTGGAGTGTTTGAAATAAACTGTTCTAAACCAAGAAAAAAAAAGGTGCCCTCTCCCTGCGACCCCGTGTGCAAGACGGTCGACTGGGCCCTGGCTGTCTGGCGCCAGCTCAACTCGTGCCTGGCCCGCTTGGGCACACCGGAAGCACTTCTTGGGCCAAAGTATTTCCTGTCTTGTCCTGTAATCCCCGGGCACGCCCAAGCGACAGTGAAGTAAGTGTCATTGATCCTTCTTTGCCTATTTAAAGTAGAGCCCTGGCTGATTGGGAATGTTTGGGGGTGAGAAAGCTGAAGGGGCCACCTTGGGCCACCTCTTGTCATGAACACGGAAAGCCATTGCCCTGTGCTCTTGTCAGAGGACGACCATGACTCGTGTGGTGGGTACTTCCTAAGGAAACTATTTTGCTAAGACTAGATGGATCCCAATTTCCCTCTGTTTACAAAACTTTCATCAGACTCATGTGCGACTTGCTGGGCAGTGTCTCCTGGGGAAGGCCCACATGAGACAGTAGGTCAAGTATCCTGTAACCATCCCCCTACCCCACCTCCTAAAAAACCCACTTACATTCTGTCGATGAATTGAAAAGCTTCCTCTTTTATTAATGAGACTTACGTACTTACTGTGTTTTAGAACAGCTTATGAAAACAGACATATATACAGTAAGGTTAATGAAACAGAAAATTAGAAAAAATTTGTCACCATCCATCCAGCTTACTTAGTAAGGGTTCTGTGATTCGCCGTTAGATTTGATTCTGTACTTTCTGGCATCCTGGACAGAAATCTGTTTTGGAAAGCGGGGTATGCAGATAATATGTCTTCTCTATTGTAAGACAAACTCAGTTTAATAACAGCTAATTGAGGGAACACAAGAAGTACTATATTAAAAAGTACACAGCAATTTCTTGTTAAAAAGCAGAAATACATTTATTCATTTAATTACCCCTTTCTTTATCAATATCATGAGTAAATTGAAGCCTTTTTTTTTTTTTTTTTTTTAACATCCAGAGCTTCAGGATTCTTAGGAACCAGTTTTGGCCTTTCCTGTCTGCTGCATGGTCATTGTCAAGAGCTAGAGACTCTGAGATTGTTACCTTATCTGCAAGCTGACAGGTTAGCCTGCCACATTCAGGATGTGGCTTCTGACCCAGCACTGCATCACTCAGAGCTCAGCCACAGCCTAGGCTTCGTATTTGCATTGGTTTCCCCACCTCCTCAGGCCCTATGGGGTGATGCATAGTGGCCCAGGTGGATGCTGGCTTTGCATCAAAGCTGTGGAACTGTGAGCTTGGGAATCACCCAGTTTTCTAACGGGGATGCTGGCAAATCTGCCCAGGAAGGAGATATAACTTTCATTATCGTCAGGAAACAAATCTGCCCTCTGCTCCAGAAGGAGACACTGTCTCTGTTTTTCTAAGTCGGTTTACGATACTAAAACAGCCTTGAAAAGATAATCCAGAGCAACAGCTGACACAAGAGGTACAGAAATGCCACGGAGAGTTCACTCCCAACAGCCATATTAAGGAGCTGCCTTTTTAAAAAAAATTATATATTGTTTTAGCCAAAGCTTATATCATCTTTACCCCTTCAACACCTTTAGGAGTACTTTTTTTCCTGAACTGTGTGTCACTAGACATTAACAAAGCAGCTGACAATAGATGCTTGATACTGAGTAAATAGTTTTAAGGGTCTTGAAAGGCTTACGTCAGTATCTAATAACTTTGAAAACTTTCCTATTCTGGGAGATGGAGTTTTGTCTACAGCCTTTAACTGTATTAACTGTTTCTTAATGCTGCAACAAAGTGTAATCTTTTTTGAAGGAATTTTGATTGGCACTAAGTGCTCAGCATTTGGGCTGAAGTCCCGCAGCAGCTACAGCTATTAATGCAAAGAGTCCACCTGAGGCCATAGCTGGTTGATCCCATCCCCTCTCTACAGGGCTAACCCACCACTGTGTAGACGCTGAGCCCCTGCCTTGGGGCAGGCAGATTTAATTTGCCAGGGATCATAAAATGTATCCCAATTGCAGAAATACTAAAATACAATATATGCATCTTATTAAGGAAAATGGCAAGTAAGTTTAAGCTATTTAGACACAGACTTTCAGGAAATCTTTTTCCAGACTTTTTAGTCTATAAGGTTTTCCATGTATTTTTTCCCTTTCCATATATTTAATTTTATTTGTGCATTCATTTACTCAACACTCCAGCTCTCCAGGATCTTATAAAGAAAAAGGTGAGAGACATGTTAGCAGTTTCATCTGAAATACATTGTGTTTTTAAGGCAAATTCAAACTACTTTGGTGTTGGATAATTTCACATATTCCAAAATGACCTGGGAAAGGTAGCCTGTCCATAGAAACACTTAGGTTTTGTTTCACAGTCTTCCAACCTGTTCCCTGTAGAGTTGTGTGTGATTCCTGAGAGGCTTGGTCCTAACTGTGAAACCCACTCCTCTCTCGGAAGGTGGATGTCTAAGCTGTGGAATGCTGTCATTGCACCCAGAGTTCAAGAAGCAATATTGTCAAGAGCCTCTGTGAAAAGACAACCCAGCCTTGGGCAAACGACTAAAAACCCTAGCCAGGGACAGCAGGCTGTGGTTAGAGCTGCTCTCAGCATCTTGCTTAATAAAGCTGTTCTGCATGGCTGTCCCCTCCAGAGAGCAGGTATGTGGGTTCATGCTGGGAGGAGAGGAAATTCACACTCTTATGTAATGCTTGCTTGAATTTGTTTTTAGGGCGCTCTATTTTCTCTCTTTGTAATGAGAGAAATTATCTCCATGTAATAGATGTTGCACAACACAGCTTTAGAACTCTCTCTTTTTTCATTACTGGCTCATGTTTAAATACCAGACTTCAAAGTAAAGTTTGCTGGTTGACAAAACGCCTGCTTGGGTATTACAAGCCTGTGATTTTGAAGAGGCTGTTTCTTTAAGTATTGGAAATGTTGGATTTTACTTGACTCTGAAACTGCATTATTGCTTCTGTCCTTTTGACAAAACATGGTTTATGCTATTTCAGAGCTAGACCAGCATACAGCTGATTTCAAAGGAGGAAGTTTCCCTTTATCCATAGTTTCAAGTTACAACAGTTGCAGCAAGAAGAAAGAGAGTGGTGCCTGGAGAAAGGTGAGCACCAGTCCTCGCAAGAAGTCTGGCCGGTTCTCTTCACCGACCTGGAACAAGCCGGACCTGAGTGAGGAAGGTAAGGGGGGCAGGCATGTCACCCACACGTATGTGGGCATCCATGAGGTGGTTTCTGAATGCAAACGTGCTTTATTTTTATCACTCTGCATTCAACAAAGCAAAATTCTGAGTATTTCAGATACATATTTTCATGGAATAAAACACGTGGTAGTTAAACTCCAAAAATATTTGAGAGCCCCCTACCTGAAAAAATAATCTTTCATACTAGAATTCTGAAATTAAATCTTTACCATGTTAACGGTCATCTGCTTTTTATTAATTTGATTTTCCTGGGATGCACACAATTATATTTATGTAATACAAATTGACACATAAAAGGAAAGAAATATGCCAACATGCATTCCTGAGCCAACCTTAAATTTTTAGAAGTATGTGTTATAGACGTATTTGATACCAGTTTAAGGTCTTTACAAGTGAGTCAGCTTTACACATTTTTTTCATACATGGGATGTACTGTGTACCAAGTTTTATTCTAAGCACTGGAAATAGAGCAGTGAAAACAGGAGATAAAAATACCCCCCCTCATAAAGTTTACATTCTAATAAATTATTAGACCTCTTCCTTTTGGCTCTGATAATAGCATAATCAGTTGTACAAATTTTAAATGTCCTCCCTAAAGGCAATCATATTTGAAAAGATGTTCCAACCTCATAGGCATTGTGGATTTCTGTTACATGTAATTGAGGTCTTCAGGAGCCCCCTTGCACCCCAAAATTTTCTGTTTTATGTAATTTTATGGCAAGTTGACAGCAATGGGGTTGACTAAATAAAAGAATACGATGCCTAAAATCTTTCTTAAAGCAGAAAAAGTTGCTTTTATTACTATATTTTTATATTGAAGCTTGTATTGATTTTTAATAAAAATTGAATACGGTTTTAACCGTATCAGTACATGCCAGAGTTCTGTAATTACCCCAAGTATGTGAAAATAAATTGTGAGCACTTTTTTAAATGACTGAATGGACAGTCACTGAAAAACAATATAAACTCTCATTGTAAAGATAAGTTTTATGTATTTATAATGGGATACATTCTGATCCCAAAGGCTTGCCCTTACTTCCTAAAGTTAGAGTGTTTGATTCAGGGAATAAAGTCATGAGACTCTAGCCCCCCAGTAGAGCCAAGAGTCTCCCTCAGATGACTTTCTGTAACAAGGATTATACCTTTTACCTGTTGATCCCTTGAGAGTATCCAGAAGGGCTCTACGATGAGGATTATCATCTCCATTTACAGAGAGCAAAACTGAGGCTCAGAAACCCTTGGTTACCTGCTCCAATTCACTTCTACAAACAGGGGGTTCTGCAATCCCTGTTTTCGTTCCTGGCGAGTCCAATGCTGTTTTCTTCAGTCTGTGCCACTCATAATAATCCATGGCACTCAAAGAAGGACACCCGTGCAGGCTCTCTTCACTGTATCATTTCCAAGTGCATTAGAATTCCTTTAGGGCTCAGGACCAGCTGCTTTCCTGAACAATAAGCATTGCCAATATAGATCAATACTTTAGAGTTGACAAACAAAATCCATAAAGTGAATATGAACTGAAAACAATATTATGGAAATAAGTCTAACTTGGCAGACTGTATCAGGCAAAACTGACTTATAAATTATTTTAAATTCATTTATATTTTTAAAATAAATATTAGTTGTACAGCTATTGGATATATCAAATATTCTTTGAAACATGAAAACTTCGATGAATAAAATTGTGTGCAACCATAGTTTACACTGACTTCAACGCAGAGATTTATAAAACGCATTGGCCAGTGTTTAGGTGCATGAACCACTGATTGGTTAAGGACCAAAGGTGGACATGCCTCTAGTTTTTATTTTTTTTTATAACAGTAACTTTTTCTAATAATTACATTTGATATAAAAATTATTACAACAGGGCTTCCCTGGTGGCGCCGTGGTTGAGAGTCCGCCTGCTGATGCAGGGGACAAGGGTTCATGCCCCGGTCCGGGAAGACCCCACATGCCACAGAGCAGCTAGGCCCGTGAACCACGGCCGCTGAGCCTGTGCGTCCGGAGCCTGTGCTCCGTGACAGGAGAGGCCACAACAGTGAGAGGCCCGCGTACGGAAAAAAAAAAAAAAAAAATTATTACAACCACGTTTGGGTTGATTTTTGATTTTTTGACATCATTGGTTTAAAAAAGAAAAAAACAAACCAAAAATAGAACCCTTTTGCATTCCATGCAGACCACTATGGAAACTCATAAAATTTAATAAAGACACAGCCTTTTTCTTTCCTGACCTAAACCAAGGCTGAGGGGTTGGTCACAGGCTTCTGGAGAGCAGGGCCCAAGGCTGTGTGCACTTACATGGTAATTAGGGGAAACCTACTAGTCATGGCTTTCTGACAATAATGACAAAAGTATGGATGAGGAAATATACAGAGATTCTTTGATGATCTGCTTTTGATCTGCTTTTAATCAGGATATATCAAATTCGACTTACTTTTCAAAATCATTCTTTAGAGATTAATCTGTGCTAGCACCATTCGTACAATTTTAGAATTAACTCAGAAGCAACTGTGTTAATGAACTTATAAAATTACAGTGTGTATTATAGGAAGACATTTTGAGTCTAAAATGTTTTAGTGTTTCTCAAACTTTTTTTTTTTAACATCTTTATTGGGGTATAATTGCTTTACAATGGTGTGTTAGTTTCTGCTTTATAACAAAGTGAATCAGCTATACATATACATATGTTCCCATATGTCTTATCAAACTTTTTTGACCATAACCCATAGTGAGAAATATATTTTAAAGCCTGACCAGTACACACAAACCTATGCATTTGCATGTATCTAACTGATACAAATTTATATATTTACTGCAACCTGTGCAATCTGATATTTCCTATTTGTTTTTTTAAATGGGTTGAAATATGCAGTTTGAAGAAAATTGGTGTGACATGCAGTATTTGTTTTAATGCTGTGACTTTTTGTATACTGCTATTTTGTTTTCTGTAAAACGCAAAGCAATTAAAAGTTAAATTTCTACGCACCAAGGCCACCCACACTGTAATATATCATAGGGCCCAGACATCAAAAACTGCTTCAGATCTACATAGTCAGTAACTCATCAGTAACATTGGAAGGCAAACAAAGGGAGAGAAAGGGAAATTACCATCATCAAAAGGCACCTATTAACCCCTTTTTAGGTACTTTGAGAACAAAGGCCTAAGGATGTGGGGGCTTGACTGGTTAGAATAGGGTCCATTGATGAAAGCAGAGTTGAGGGTTCCTGAATTGAGCCTCAGGTGGTGTGAGTTGTACTGTCTTTCTTTAGTCATAAATATATCAATACATGAGGTTGTTGGTCATTCCCTGACCTTCCACAGGGCTTCAAGAGATGGATTTAATCCAAAAACAATATGAAAATACAGCAGAGTCCATAGCCTGTTTCTTTTAAATACAGAGTTCAAGAGGCACAGGGACATTCTGTTGAAATGTGATTACATTTTTTTTCTTTAAACAGGTATCAAAAATAAGACTATATTACAGCTGAATTGTAACAGGAATGCTTCTCTGTCAAAACAAAAGTAAGTTTCCCTTGTAGATTTAACTCATAGCAAACTACACATTCTCATGATTAGTCTGTGCAACTATGAATTTCTTTAAAAAAAAGTTTCTTAGCCTATTTTGCTTTTAGTTTGTTAAAAGGTTAGAAATATCATTGGCTTCATTTTGTACCAAATTTGATAGCATTTGACAAAGATATGGTAACATCCTGCATTTGTGAACTTTTAAACAGACTTTTAGATGACTTTTTTTTTTGCGGTTCGCGGGCCTCTCACCGTTGTGGCCTCTCCCGTTGCGGAGCACAGGCTCCGGACACTCAGGCTCAGCGGCCATGGCTCACGGGCCCAGCCGCTCCGCGGCATGTGGGATCTTCCCGGACCGGGGCACGAACCCGTGTCCCCTGCATCGGCAGGCGGACTGTCAACCACTGTGCCACCAGGGAAGCCCCGTGTTTGTTTGTTTTTAATGATAGATTTACAGAAACCTAGCATGACTTTTTTTCTTATGTTGCTCCTAGGGAATTGTTGATTATACCTCCAAACTTGTAAGCAAGCTGAAATAAGGAATTATTTATCATAGAATAAAAATGCTTGGTAGTTTGTAAATAGGTCCCCAGTGTACCCCAGTAATTTGTGTGCTCCATCACTTGTCAGGTAGCATTTAGGGCCCTGTGCCCTGGTTCACAGAATTACAGAAGGGGGTGAGGGGGGTCATTGAATCTCCATCACATGCTGTTTCTGCCGGGTCCACTGTTAGAGCTGTTGTACTCAACAGCCTATATAATATTTGTAATAACTCTGTGTTGTAGGTATAAGGAATTTGTTAGAGAAAAGGGAACCCAGGAACTGAGTGAGGTGTTGAGGACAAAAAGAAAACCTGACCTGTGGTCATATTGCTAATATGTGGTAAATTCGTATTTACTCCATTATCACACTGCCCCCTGCACACAGTGTCTTAGCTTTATCTTTGGAGACAGAGGGAAGAGTAAGACTGGAATGTTTTAAGTGAAAGTAGATTTCTTTGTGTAGTAAAATTTTACCCTATTGAGAATTTTAAGTGGGAGTTTTCAGAGTCCAGCGGGAGTGGGTTGTTGCGTGACATTGATGGATGCCTTTAAAGGATGTTAAAAACTTTTTAGGTCTCTAGAGAATGATCTGTCTTTGGCGTTGAATTTGGATCAAAGACTCTCTCTGGGTTCGGATGATGAAGCGGACCTTGTCACGGAACTTCAGAGCATGTGCTCCAGCAAATCTGAATCTGATATAAGCAAGGTAAGCAGGACGCTTGGGGGAGGACATTGAATGGTTGCACCCAGCATTCGAGAGACTTCTTAGAGCCACATCATAACTCTCACTCCCTGACAGAAATTCCTTATCAAATAGCATGTTAATGCTCTAAATCAGAACATCCCTTACCTTGCTTAGAAAAGCCCTTTCTTCCAAAATACCCCTTCTACAATAAGGGAGCTCTATTTAGCACACCTTCTCTGAAAGACCCGAAGTGTTAATTGCGTTACCACAAATTACACCAATACATCCTTTTCCTTTTCGTATTCCTAACTTTGGTCCATAAGTCACCAGTCAGTAAGAGAGCATTACAGCAGCCTTGTGTTCTGGATAGAATGGCAACTTTCCTTACAAATAAAAAAAATAAGTGGCCTGTGTAATTTGTTTAGTCAAAGTCTTCAAGCTGTGAAATTTGAGATCCGAATACGGAAATCAGTGACCCAAAATCTCGAAGCATTAACAGCATCACATTCAACCTGTTTTGGCACCTGACATCTGCAGCAAATTTGACCAGACTTCCTTGATAAATGCCTTTTACTTGAAAGGGACCATAAGAAGGTAGTTATAACTTGTGCAGCTTCCGCCCAAAGACTCACCTATTGTATTTAGACAGTCATAATCTCTGGCCAAAGTAGAACTGACTAGCTTATTTAACGTTGCTGCAAATGCGTCGAAATAACCTCTGGAAAAATAAGGTAACAATGAAAATCTTGCAAATTTTATATCCTTTCATTTTGTGCCAAGTGATTTTTTTTTTTTTTAATAGGGCTCATCTGGTTGTCTTCTTCTGACTTTAAAAGACTTTTTCCTTAGAGGGTATGTCTCGTGCATTTGCCGTTAGTTTCACATGAAGACTTCAGGTCTTCATATGAACATTATGGGACTTGCAGGTCTGTTCTGTAGAGCTTCTGACAGTAAGAGAAGGATCCCACTTCTGTTGTGGGTTTTCCACAGTGACCTGATAAACTGTATATCTTCCAGATTGCTGATTCCGGGGATGAGTTAGGGAGGTTTGATCGTTCAGGAAACCACCCTGCATTTTCAGCAACTGTTAATAATCCAAGAATGCCAGTGTCACAAAAGGTAAGTGTCCCCTTTCCCTCCAAAATGGGACAAAGAAGGACTGTTGTGGAATTTGACTTCACAAATCTTTCAGTGTGCATCACAGTTACTTTTAAACCATAGTTGGGAAGTAAATAGGATAAAGGCAAAAGTGTTCTCTAAGGTAATCAAGGTTAGAAAAATTATTGTTTGGATAATAGCTTGAAAGAATCACATAGAAAAGCATTCTTTTTCCTTCTATTTGATGCCAAAATTTTGGGTGTCTTTTCCATTTGTTTATGCCGAAACTAGATTTCTGTCTTCTATTGCTGTATTTTAAAATGGGATATTGAATTTCATTTGAGCGCTATTTTGGAAAACTAGAGTTAATTTTAGCAAAGTGCTGAGTGATGATAAAGATCTACACACACAAAAAAATCTCATTCTGGTTTACTTTAACTTGCCATATCATGCATGTTTCAGTGAGAGACTTTCCTTTAAAAACAAATCAGAATGTCAAATAGAAGAGCCAGGATTCCAATAGAGTTCCTCAACCTCTTGAAATAACTTATACGATCGGTTAATAAATGCCAAGAGTTGAGATAGCCCAGCATGGTACTCCTGGGTGAACAGAAACAATAAAACTACTTCTTATCCGGTAGTGATTTTATGAGGATGCATATTTTGTAAGCTCACCAAGCCATGTCGATTGTGGTTCACATCCTGTTCTCATCCCCTCGCATGGCAGCTGACACAAACCTGTTGTGGGTGGGGGGGGAGTGCAGAAAGCAGAATTATAAAGTCAGGGTGGTGAGACTGTTACATTATTAACCCTCCTTTGATCACCAGACAGCCCTGGGCTCCCCTGCCCCTGCTCTCTCACGGCTTCGTTAGGTTTCAGTCCTGATTAGTTACGCGGAAGCTGTGTGTGTTGCGGGGAATATTAACGAGGCTGAGTTCTTGTATAAAAAATACATAACATGATTATCTGTGAAGAAGAACATGACCTGTCTGGCTTACTCTGTATAGTATTTGCTTTTTTCCCCCAATTGGGAACAGTTTAGAAGCACAGCAAAAGCATAGTTTGGAGAGCAGGTAAGGGAGGATGAGTAAGGAGGTGACCTGGGGTCCCTGCGGAGAATTCTGGCTGGAAAATATTTGTTCAGGAGCTGGGGTTCAGAACACCTTTCTTGGGCCTCCAGGACCCCTCTTCAGGATTCCTTCCTTGCGCAGCAGCCAGTGGGAAGGGGTGCGATGAGCCACTCTTTGTCCGCAGGGCCCAGTCACTTTCCTATATAAAAAGGTTGACTGGTAGTGAGTGGCAGCTGTTGGATAATGAAGACAGTTTTGTACCTCTTTTTCTCTGTCACAGGACCATAGTGGGTTGCTACAATGAGGTACTGTCCAGAAAAATAGTACTGAAGGGAGGCTAAGCTTTGTTTTAAAAGGGACCTTTTTAAAAAATGGATCATTTTATACTTTCTGGGCTCTTCAGAAAGAACCATAGAGTTGTTTAAATGTGCGGTTTGATGCGGGTATTAGGAGGACAGCTGCCCCCTATTGCTTTGCCCACTGAACGCCTGGTGAGGACTGTTCCCCGGGGCTAGATGTTCTTCTCCGAACCTGCCAGCAGAGGGTGAAGTATACTCTGGCTTTGCCAGCCTCCTGAGAGCTTCACAGGCTTATACCTCTTCTACTGTGATAAACTCAGCGAGCATTTCTTGGTTCGATGCCCAGTCTCTATCAGGAAGTAATTCCCTTTAGAAGTAAGAGCTGTCTGTGTTAGTTGAAATCACTTTCTCCTATGCGGCCAGAGAGGGGCCTATTAATCAATCAGGTAGCATGTCAGCCAGCCTTAAACAATTTACATAGATACAGATTTAAATCAATCATCAGGAGAGTAGATACTAATAAATGTTTTCTTCTCATTAAGATGCAAATTAAACCCCCTAAAGCAGAAGTTCTCATTCTGGTGGCATAATGAAATCCACTTGAGGATTTTTTTTTTTCCAATCCCCGGTACCTGGACCACATGCCCTAGAGGTTCTGATGTAATTGGTCCAAGGTACAACCTGGACGTTGGGGTTTTTAAAAGCTCCTTGGTGATTCTCACGTGCAGCCAGGGCTTAGACCCACTCTCCGACACATACCTCTGATCTCTCATCCTCCTTATTTTCCACCCCATTTCTTTCCAAATATGTCCTTAAACGTCACATAACTTACTTTTACATGTAATTTACTATTTCAACAACATACCCGTCTTCACCCTTCCTTCTTCCCATGGAACCCTTTCCTCTTCACCTGTCATAGCCCATACTCACTTGAGCTCAGTTCTGCCACCTGGCAAACATGAAGTGAGGCCTATCCAAGTGAACTCAAGATCAGGGAAAACAGCATGAGTAAAAGGTCTTATCCCAGCATCATCACTCTCACCTATCCAACTCTGGTTCCTCGCTATCCAACTCTGGTTCCTTGGGGGCAAAATGAGAGACCTAGACCAGGTGCAGAAGAGTTCTGAAACACTAGGAAAACAAGAGCATGCAGTTTCCAAGAATGGAAGATCTTGAGCTCCTTAGTCATAGAGAATTGCTACGCAGGAACTTTAATTCGCTACCGCAGAAGCTCCGTCAGAGCAAGGATGGTGCTCTTTTACGTTCTCTACTGTAAGCTGAGCACCTAGAACAGTGTTTGTCTTGTAAACATTCAAAAGATGTGTTGAGTAATAGTCCAATTAGATCTAAAGGCAGAAAAATTAAGTGACATGCTCAAGGTGAAAGAGTTGAATTGTAGAACTGCTTAAAGATGGTTGGAGTAGTCCAGTTTGACTTCCTCAGGCCTAGGACTTCATACAGCTCCAGCTGGTGAGGAGACCCCAGATTCTGGCACTCGATTCACTGACTCCTGCGTCTAGCACTTTTGTGATACCACAAAGGACCTAATGAAAATCAGCCAGTGGGTCTATAAGACATTAAGCATTCAGCTTCTCCCCTCCATTGTCTTTTGTTCATTTTTTCATGAGAACTTAAGAGAGAAACTCCTACCTGCGTGTTCAGGGACGGAGAGGAGGAAGTTAGGACTGATCACAGAAGTTGGGAACAATGTCAAATTGACAAGCTATTTTGTTTGCCTTTCTTACAGGAGGTCAGTCCTCTCAGCAGCCATCAAGCGACCGAATGCAGCAACAGTAAATCAAAGACTGAGTTGGGTGTTTCAAGAGTTAAATCTTTTCTTCCTGTTCCTAGAAGTAAAGTCACCCAGTGTTCCCAGAACACCAAAAGAAGCAGCAGCAGCAGTAATACAAGGCAAATAGAAATAAACAATTCAAAAGAAGATTTGAAACTTACACAAAAATGAACAAGTAGAAAAACCTAACAAATAGGCCTGCCTACAATATTCTCATTCTTCTGTATATTTCACACAGACACCAAGGACAACAAGATGTAAATACCTTTAAATGAATCAAATGTTTTCACTGCAATATAAAGTATGAGTGCAGGACCACTATTCAGTTTTTTGTAAAGTGTATTTATAATCAACATTTAGGGTTTTTTTTTTTTTTTTCAGTTCTGTAGGATTGAACTGCAATACCAAGAAGTTATACCCACTTTTCAAGTAGTTTTATAATAGAAAAGTCATAATAGTTTTACTCAAGATGTTCAGGGGTATTAAAACAACTGTCTGTGTACTGTATATCTATATATATGTACATATGTATATTTAAGAAAGCCTGAATCATTGCATACTACATGTATGCAACATTGGCTTAGATAACAGGTACCATTTTAAAGAGATCATAATTTTATGTTCACTTGATGAGAAATGACTAGAATGGGGCAATAAATCATTTCTCAAGAGTTACTTTTCTTAAAAGCCATACTAAGTATTTTTAAGTATTTTGCCTGTTAAAATTCTAGTTTCCAGTTTTAAATCTTTTAATGGTTGCATCATGTATATTTATGCTTATGAATTTGCATTATTGACTCCTGTAAAATATGAAATTATATAATGCAATAAAAAGTGTTATCTTTCTTAACAAAAGTTTTATACCTAAGTGGATATAAAAAAGTAAATGCTTCAATAAATGAGACTTAACTCCTCTTCAATTCTAGTGGCACAATGGATAATATTTTCTAGACGGTTTGTTTCACTAATGAAATGACTTAACTCAAAAATTTAATATGCCTTGACACCAAATAAAATATTGAATTAGTGAAATAATTTTGCTGTAGTTTCTATCGCTCTTAGTAGTTTATCCATGCAAAAGGTATTTGTGTTCAATTTAAGGACATTTGTAAAACTGGTCCTCCATGTTGGTATTTCAGTAGATATTCAGAGAAAGACTCACACTTGTTAGAAAGTATTAGTTGGTTTAAACTAAACAAACATTTCAGTGGAGCTCTAGGAATTAGGTGCTCATTGAAAAAAATTTTTTCATACATACAAAAAAAAAGTATAATTATATACCAAGAGTCATTTGCTTGTCTGAGAGTACTAAAAGTCCTTTCTTGGCCAGAATGGTTATTTACATTAAAGTATATACATGTGCATTGAAACTATATTACACTTTGCAAGTATCTTTTAAAAATGTATAGTGAAGATTAGGCCACATGGGGTGAAGTAGAGGAAGGATCAGGGAAGAGATCAATTCCAGTACCTGTCAGCCTTCATCTCTGCAATCCTTGGTTGTACAGCATGGACCTCATGGACAGGGAGATGAAACTAGAGCAAGGGACAGAGGGTAGATAGGAGAGAGAGGCTGGAGGAAATGGGCTTGAACACAATAACGCCTTTGAGCTGGACTCAAATTCTTGGTACCCTGGTGGTATTTGATACTCTCAAGTGTTTTCACAAAAAGACATTAATCTTGGGAACAAAACTCAATGCTCTTGATATCATAGACCAACATACATAGATTGAGGTGGCTCTAATGTGTTTCCTCCTGCTTACATACACCTTCTTAGATTGTGTCGTATTTGATTTTTTAGTGATAAGGCACTGTGCTTTATCTTAGCAGCTTTTCTGAAGATAAGGATCTCATTAGTGTATTCAAGGACCAGAGAAGAGAAAAAATTTGGAATATATTATTAAGATGACCTCTAGTAACTGATCCATACAGTTTTGATTCATTAGTAAAATTCAACACATATACTTTTTATAATTGGATGGTAGACTGGAAGATGTCTAAAGGCATTTAGATCAGGAGCTTTCAAAATACAGATAGAGACCTAGTAATTGGTCATTTTATCAATTTAGTGGGTCACAACTACCATTTTTTTGAAAATAGGATAGAATAGAAAGTGTCAGAGTACATCATGGTATCACAGTCAATAAATGAACTATTTGTGAAGATTTTGTTTCTATTATGTAGGTACACGGATGTAGGCACTGGATTGTGATGTAAAGCATAACTCTTTCCGTGGGTCATGTCCAAAAGTCTTTGAAAGTCACTACGGTATAATGGAACCTAGTGGTGAGGGTCGGGGTGCTTTGGGGGTAAAAAGTTCTTTGGTGATAAACAGCCTTGGGACTGAATTAAGCACTAACATTTACTAGCTGTGTGACCTAAGACAAGTTACCTGATCTCTTTGACCCAGGTTTCACAATAGTTAAATAGGACATGACAACCCTACAAGTTATCCATGAGCATTAAAATGAGGTAATATAGTGTTCCTAGTTACTCCCCTCATACATAAAAAGTAATAAATTATGTCCCAGAACTCTGTGGCAATCCAACGTCTTTTCAAGTTGTAATCAATTCACAAGCAACTACTTACAGCTGTATTATGAGCATCAGATTTTACTACAGTTGTATGAAACACCTAACAGATAGAAATAGCTAATTGGAAATTAATATAAAACATTAGCAAATTTTATTTTCCTTTATGTTAAGTCTATTTAGGAGAACCTCATCATCAAGGTAACACATTTTGCAGTTGCCTATGTAAAAGAAAAACTAGTAGATGTGTCAAAATCTGATAATGAAAAAAGCCAATTTTGATAGACAAGGCTGAATTTCCATAATATTTTTTTCTGTGCAATAAATACTTAATGCAAATTAAGTTCAGTTGACCTAGCCAACACCTGATTTAGGCACCTGTTCTTAACAACTATGAGCCATTACACAAAACTTACTCTATGAAGTTATGTGATACTTTCTGAATTCTATCTGACTCCTTCTGTAACATTTTTCTCAGAGAACATCCCTCAGATGTCACAGGAGTAAGTTAGTGAATAGATAATCCTGTTAGTTTAATTTGGTTTTTACTGTGAATAAATAGTTGAGTTGTAGACCAAGATGCCATTGTTGATTTGAAAGAGAGGACTATGGAAATATATGAAGAGAGGATATGAGTTACACACCATATCTATTCTGTCTTTAACAGTGAAGATAACACTTGACTATCAAGGGTCATGTGCTGTAGGTTCTGGCCATAAGGCTAAGACAACATGTAATATCTCTAGGTGTCAATGTCTTCACTGGAAGAAAAAATAGAGGATTTTTCTTGTTCCCAGAAAGAAAAGTACAATAGGAAAATCAGAAATCCTGATAGTTGTTCATACACATTCTGATACCTTAATAAGGGACGACATCAGCTAAACATATCCAAAAAAATGTTACTTGGATTATATTTTGAGGAAATCAAGAATATGTCAGAAAGAGAAATTAAGAAATCAATCCTATTTACAATTTCATCGAAAAGAATAAAATACCTAGGAATAAATTTAACCAAGGAGGTAAAAGACCTGTACACTGCTGAAAAGGCATTGATGAGAGAAATTAAAGAAGGCACAAATAAATGGAGAGAGATTCTGTGCTTACAAATTAGAAAAATTAATACTGTTAAAATGTCCCTAGTACCCAAAGCAACCTACAGATTCAGTGAAATCACTATCAAAATTCCAATTTTTTTTTTCACAGAAATAGAACACACAATCCTAAAATGTGTGTGGCACCACAAAAGACCCCGAATAGACAAAGCAGTCTTGAGAAAGAACAGAGCTGGAAGTGTCATGCTTCCTGATTTCAAACTATATTAGCTATAACAAATCAAAATAGTATAGTGCTGGCATAGAAACAGACACAGATCGATGGAATAGAGTGCCCAGAAATAAACCCATGCATATATGGACAATTTCTGATAAAGATGCCAAGAATATACAATGAGGAAAGGGCAGTCTCTTTAATAAATGCTGTTGGGAAAACTGGACAGCTACATGGAAAAGAACGAAACTAAACCCACTATCTTACACCATACACAAAAATTAACTCAAAATGGATTAAAGACTTGAATGTAAGACCTGCAAACATAAAACTCCTAGAAGAAAACATAGCGGGGTAAGCTCCTTGACATTGGTCTTGGTGATGATTTTCTTGATCCGACACCAAAAGTAAAGGCAAGAAAAGCAAAAATCAACAAGGGGGACAAAATAAAAACCAAAAACCTTCTGCACTGGAAAGGAAACCAACACAAGGAAACCCCAACCTATAAAGTAGAAGAAAATATTTGCAAATCATATATATATGATAAGGGAATAATACCCAAAACATATTTAAAAAACTCATACAAAACAGCAAAAAACCAAACAATCCAATTAAAACCAGGCAGAGGATCTAAACAGACATTTTTCCAAAGAAGACATACAGATGGGCCAACAGGTCCATGAGAAGGTGCTCAACATCACGAATCATAAGGAAAATGCAAATGAAAACCACAGTGAGATATCACATTATACCTGTTAGAATAGCTATCATCAAAAAGACGAGATAAGTGTTGGCAAGGATATGGAGAAAAGAGAACCCTTAGGCACTGTTGGTAGGAAAGTAAATTGGTGCAGCCACTATGGAAAACAGTATGGAGGTTCCTCAAAAATTAAAAATGCTCTCGCAGACTCCAGGAGAGGTCACAAGCCACCTCTGCTCCCACTGCATGCTCCAGGGGTGTGCGTGAGCCATCACCACTACCGAGAACCCCAGAACCCGGCACCAGCCTCTGCATCTGCGTACCCCCTATCAAATTGAACAGACCAATCACTAGAAGTGAAATATGTAATCAAAAAACTCCCTACGAACAAAAGTCCAGGAGCAGATGGCTTCACAGGCAAATTCTACCAAACATTCAAAGAAGAACTTATACCAATCCTTCTCAAACTCTTCCAAGAGATTGAAGAGGGAGGAGCACTCCCAAAGACATTCTATGAAGCCACCATCACCCTGATACCAAAACTAGACAACAGCACTACTAGAAAGGAAAATCACATGCCAATATCTCTGATGAATATAGATGCAAAAATTCTCAACAAAATATTAGCAAACTGAATCCAACAACACATAAAAAAGATAATACACCATGACCAAGTGGGATTCATCCCAAGTTCACAAGGATGGTAATACATACACAAATCAATCAATGTGATACACCATATCAACAAAAGAAAAGGTAAAAACCACATGATCTTGACTTCCCAGGTGGCACAGTGGTTAAGACTCTGTGCTCCCAATCAAACCCAGGGGGCCCGGGTTTAATCCCTGGTCAGGGAACTAGATCCCACATGTATGCCACAACTAAGAGTTCACATGCCACAACTAAGAAGCCAGCTAGCTGCAACTAAGGAACCCACGTGCCGCAACTAAGGCCCAGCACAACAACAACAACAAAACACATGATCAACTCAACAGATGCAGAAAATGCATTTGACAAAATTCAACATCCATTCATCATAAAAAAACTCATCAAAATGGGTATAGAGGGAACATATCTCAACATAATAAAAGCTATCAATGACAAACCCACAGCCAATATAATACTCCAAGACGAAAAGCTGAAAGCCTTCCTGCTAAGATCTGGAACAAGACAAGGATGCCCCCTCTCACTTCTTCTATTCAACATAGTATTGGAAGTCCTAGCCACAACAATCACACAAGAAAAAGAAAGAAAAGGTATCCAAGTCAGAAGGGAAGAAGTAAAATTGTCATTATATGCAGATGATATGATACTCTATATAGAAAACCCTAAAGACTCCACAAAAAAACTACTAGAATGGATCAATGAATTCAGCAAGGTAGCAGGATACAAGATTAACATACAAAAGCAATTCTTTACATTAACCATGAAATATCAGCAAGGGAATGTAAAAGAATAATACCTTTTAAAATTGCACCCCCCACAATGAAATACTTAGGAATAAACCTGACCAAGGAGGTGAAAGACTTAAACACTAAGAATTATAAAACATTAATAAAGGAAATTGGTTCAAAGAAATTGAAAGCTATCCCATGCTCTTGGATTGGAAGAATATTGTTGAAATGGCCATACTACCCAAAGCAATCTACAGATTTAATGTAATCCATGTCAAATTACCCATGATATTTTTCAATGAAATAGAACAAATAATCCTAAAATTTATATGGAAACATAAAAGACTCAGAATTGCCAAAGCAATCCTGAAGAAAAACAACAAAGCAGGAGGCATAATCCTCTTAGACTTCAGACAATACCACAAAGCTACAGTAATCAAAACAGCATGGTACTGGCACAAAAACAGACATATGGACCAATAGAACAGAATAGAAAGCCCAGAAATAAACCCACACACCTACGGATAATTAATCTTCAACAATGGGGGCAAGAATATACAATGGGAAAAAGAATGTCTCTTCAGCAAGTCGTGTTGGGAAAGTTGGACAGCCACATATAAATCAATGATGTTAGAACACACCCTCACACCATACATAAAAATAAATTCAAAATGGCTTAAAGACTTAAACATAAGACATGATGCCATAAAACCCCTAGAAGAGAGCATAGGCAAAACATTCTCTGATGTAAATCACACCAGTGTTTTCTTAGGCCAGTCTCCCAAAATGATAGAAATAAAAGCAAAAATAAACAAATGAGACCTAATCAAAACTTACAAGCTTCTGCACAGTAAAGAAACTCATAAACAAAATGAAAAGACAACCTACAGAATGGGAGAAAATATTTGCAAATGATGTGACCGACAAGGGATTTCCAAAATATACAAACAGCTCATACAACAACAACAAAAAAACAAAGAAACCAATCGAAAAATGGGCAGAAGACCTAAATAGCCATTTCTCCAAAGAAGACACACAAAGGACCAATAGGCCCATGAAAAGATGCTCAAAATTGCTAATTATTAGAGAAATGCAGATCAAAACTACAATGAGGTACCACCTTACACTGGTCAGAATGGCCATCATTAAAAACTCTACAAATAACAAATGCTAAAAAGGGTGTGGAGAAAAGGGAACCCTCCTACACTGTTGGTGGGAATTTAAGTTGGTACAGCCACTATGGAAAACAGTATGGAAGTTCCTCATAAAACTAAAAATAGAATTACCATATGATCCAGCAATCCCACTCCTTGGCATATATCCAGACAAATCTCTAATTCAAAAAGATACATGCACCCCCCCATGTTCGTAGCAGCACTATTCACAATAGCCAAGACATGGAAACAAACTAAGTGTCCATCAACAGATGAATGGATAAAGAAAATGTGGTACATATATGGAATATTACTCAGCCATAAAAAAGAATGAAATAATGCCCCTTGCAGCAATATGGATGGACTTAGAGATTATCATACTAAGTGAAGTAAGTCAGAAACAGAAGACAAATACCATATGATATCACTTATATGTGGAATCTAAAATATCACACTAATTAACCTATCTACAAAACAGAAACAGACTCACAGACAGAGAGAACAGACTTGTGGTTGCCAAGAGGGAGGAGGTTGGGGGAGGGATGGAGTGGGAGGTCAGGGTTAGCAAATGGAAGCTATTATATATAGAATGATAAACCACAAGGTGCTACTGTATAGTGCAGAGAACTATATTCAATATTCTATGATAAACCATAATGGGAAAGAATATAAAAAAAGAATGTACAGGGGCTTCAAAATGCCAGAAGAGTAAGACATGGCGATCACCTTCCTGCCCACAAATACATCAAAAATACATCTACATGTGCAATAAACTCCTACAGAACACCTACTGAACGTTGGCAGAAGACTGAAGACCAATCAAAAGGCAAGAAACTCCCCATGTACCTGGGTAGGACAAAAGGAAAAAGAAAAAACAGAGACAAAAGAATAGGGACGGGACCTGCACCAGTGGGAGGGAGCTATGAAGGAGGAAAGGTTTCCACATACTAGAAGCCCCTTGGCGGGTGGAGACTGCGGGTGGCGGAGCGGGGGATCTTCCGAGCCACGGAGTAGAGCGCAGCAACAGGGGTGCAGAGGGCAAAGCGGAGAGATTCCCGCACAGAGGATCGGTGCCGACCAGCACTCACCAGTCCGAGAGGCTTGTCTGCTCACTCGCCGGGATGGGTCGGGCCTGGGAGCTGAGGCTCGGGCTTCGGTCGGAGCGCAGGGAGAGGACTGGGGTTGGTGGGGTGAACACAGCCTGAAGGGGGCTAGTGCACCACAGCTAGCTGGGAGGGAGTCCGGGAAAAAACCTGGAGCTGCCAAAGAGACAAGAGACTTTCTTGCCTCTCTGTTTCCTGGTGCGTGAGGAGAGGGGATTATGAGCGCCGCTTAAGGAGCTCCAGAGATGGGCGAGAGCTGCGGCAATCAGCGCGGACCCCAGAGACGGGCATGAGACACTAAGGCTGCTGCTGCTGCCACCAAGAAACCTGTGTGCAAGCACAGGTCACTATCCACACCTCCCCTCCCGGGAGCCTGTGCAACCCGCCACTGCCAGGGTCCAGTGATTCAGGGACAACTCCCCCGGGAGACACACGGCGCACCTCAGGCTGGTGCAACATCACGCCGGCCTCTGCCGCCCTGCATTCGTACCCCTCCCTTTCCCCGACCTGAGTGAGCCAGAGCTCCCTAATGAGCTGCTCCTTTAACCCCATCCTGTCTGAGCGAAGAACAGACGCCCTCAGGCGATCTACATGCAGAGGCGGGTCCAAATCCAAAGCTGAACCCCGGGAGCTGTGCGAACAAAGAAGAGAAAGGGAAATCTCTCCCAGAAGCCTCAGGAGCAGCAGAGTAAATCTCCACAATCAACTTGATGTACCCTGCATCTGTGGAATACCTGAATAGACAATGAATCATCCCAAATTGAGGAGGTGGACTTTGGGAGCAACGAAATATATATTTTTTCCCTTTTTCTCTTTTTGTCAGTGTGTATGTGTATGCTTCTGTATGTGATTTTGTCTGTATAGCTTTGCTTTTACCATTTGTCCTAGGGTTCTGTCTGTTTTTTTGTTTTGTTTTGTTTTTAGTATAGTTTTCAGCACTTGTTATCATTGGTGGATTTCTTTTTTGGTTTGGTTGCTCTCTTCTTTCTTTCTTTTATTTATTATTTAAAATTTTTTTAAAATAATTATTTATTTTATTTTACTTCATTTTATTTATTTTATCTTCTTTCTTTCCCTTTTTTTTTTTTCTCATTTTTATTCTGAGCCGTGTTGATGACAGGCTCTTGGTGCTCCAGCCAGGCGTCAGGCAAGAGCCAAGTTCAGGACACTGGTCCACCAGAGACCTCCCAGCTGCACGTAATATCAAATGGCAAAAAGCTCCCAGAAACCTCGCTCTCAATGCTATGACTCAGCTCCACTCAATGACCAGCAAGCTACAGTGCTGGACAGCCTATGCCAAACACCTAGCAAGACAGGAACATAACCCCATCCATTAGCAGAGAGGCTGCCTGAAATCATAATAAGGCCACAGACACCCCAAAACACACCACCAGAAGTGGACCTGCTCACCAGAAAGACAAGATCCAGCCACATCCACCAGAACACAGGCACTAGTCCCCTCCACCAGGAAGCCTACACAACCCACTGAACCAACTTTAGCCACTGGGGACAGACACCAAAAACAATGGGAACTATGAAGCTGCAGCCTGGAAAAAAAGACCCCAACCACAGTAAGTTAAGCAAAATAAGAAGACAGAGAAACACACAGCAGATGAAGAAGCAAGGTAAAAACCCACCACACCAAACAAGTAAAGAGAAAATAGTCAGTCTACCTGAAAAAGAATTCAGAATAACGGTAGTAAAGATGATCCAAAATCTTGGAAATAGAATGGAGAAAATACAAGAAATGTTTAACAACGACTTAGAAGAATGAAAGAGCAAAAAAACCAGTGATGAACAACACAATAAACAAAATTTAAAATTCTCTAGAAGGGATCAATAGCAGAATAACTGAGGCAGAAGAACGGATAAGTGACCTGGACGATAAAATAGTGGAAATAACTACTGCAGAGCAGAATAAAGAAAAACAAATGAAAAGAATTGAGGACAGTCTCAGAGACCTCTGGGATAACATTAAACGCAACAACAATCGAATTATAGGGGTCCCAGAAGAAGAAGAGAAAAAGGGACTGAGAAAATATCTGAAGAGATTATACTTGAAAACTTCCCTAATATGGGAAAGGAAATAGTTAATCAAGTCCAGGAAGCACAGAGAGTCCCATACAGGATACATCCAAGGAGAAACACACCAAGACACATATTAATCAACTATCAAAAATTAAATACAAAGAAAACATATTAAAAGCAGCAAGGGAAAAACAACAAATAACCCTAACCTTATGGGAATCCCCATAAGGTTAACAGCTAATCTTTCAGCAGAAACTCTGCAAGCCAGAAGGAAGGGACAGGACATATTTAAAGTGATGAAGTAGAAAAACCTACAACCAAGATTATTCTACCCAGCAAGGATCTCATTCAGATTGGATGGAGAAATTAAAACCTTTACAGACAACAAAAGCTAAGAAAATTCAGCACCACCAAACCAGCTTTACAACAAATGCTAAAGGCACTTCTCTAGGCAGGAAACACAAGAGAAGGAAAACACCTACAATAACAAACCCAAACAATTAAGAAAATGGTAATAGGAACATACAGTTCGATAATTACCTTAAATGTAAGTGGATTAAACGCTCCAACCAAAAGACATAGACTGGTTGAACGGATACAGAAACAAGACACGTATATATGCGATCTACAAGAGTCCCACTTCAAAGTGAGGGGATGGAAAAAGATATTCCGTGCAAATGGAAATCAAAAGAAGGCTGGAATAGCAATTCTCATATCAGAGAAAATAGACTTTAACACAAAGACTATTACAAGAGACAAAGAAGGACCCTACATAATGATCAAGGGATCAATCCAAGAAGATATAACAATTGTAAATATTTATGCACCCAACATAGGAACACCTCAATACATAAGGCAAATACTAACAGCCATAAAAGGGGAAATTGACAGCAACACAATCATAGTAGGGGACTTTAACACCCCACTTTCACCCATGGACAGATCATCCAAAATGAAAATAAATAAGGAAACACAAGCTTTTAAATAATACATTAAACAAGATGGACTTAATTAAAATTTATATGACATTCCATCCAAAAACAGAATACACTTTCTTGTCAAGTGCTCATGGAACATTCTCCAGGATAGATCATATCTTGGGTCACAAATCAAGCCTTGGTAAATTTAAGAAAATGGAATTGTATCAAGTATCTTTTCCAACCACAATGCTACGAGACTAGATATCAATTACAGGAAAAACTCTGTAAGAAATACAAACACATGGAGGCTAAACAATACAGTACTTAATAACCAAGATCACTGAAGAAATCAAACAGGAAATCAAAAAATACACAGAAACAAATGACAATGAAAACACGATGACCCAAAACCTACAAAATTAATAAAACACTCCCATTTACCATTCAACAAAAAGAATAAAATATCTAGGAATAAACCTACCTAAAGATACAAAAGACCCATATGCAGAAAATTATAAGACACTGATGAAAGAAATTAAAGATGATACAAATAGATGGAGAGATATACCATGTTCTTGGATTGGAAGAATCAACATTGTGAAAATGACTCTACTACCCAAAGCAATCTACAGAGTCAATGCAATGCCTATCAAACTACCACTGGCATTTTTCACAGAACTAGAACAAAAAATTTCACAATTTGTATGGAAACACAAAAGACTCCGAATAGCCAAAGCAATCTTGAGAAAGAAAAACAGAGCTGGAGGAATCAGGCTCCCAGATTCCAGAGTGTACTACAAACCTACAGTAATCAAGACAGTATGGTACTGACACAAAAACAGAAATATAGATCAATGGAACAGGATAGAAAGCCCAATGTTCATTTCAGCTCTATTTACAATAGCCATAACATGGAAGCAACCTAAGTGTCCATCAACAAATGAATGCATAAAGAAGATGTGGCACATATATACAATGGAATATTACTCAGCCATAAAAAGAAACGAAACTGAGTTATTTGTAGTGAGGCGTATGGACCTAGCGTCTTTCATACAGAGTGAAGTTAAGTCAGAAAGAGAAAAACAAATACTGTGTGTTAACACATATATATGGAATCTAAAAAAAAAAAAGGTCATGAAGAACCTAGGGCAAGATGGGAATAAAGACAGAGATCTACTAGAGAATGGACTTGAGGATATAGGGAGGGGGATGGGTAAGCTGGGACAAAGTGAGAGAGTGGCATGGACATACATATACTACCAAACATAAAATAGATTGCTAGTGGGAAGCAGCCACATAGCACAGGGAGATCAGCTCGGTGCTTTGTGACCACCTAGAGGGGTGGGATAGGGAGGGTAGGAAGGAGGGAGACGCAAGAGGAAAGAGATATGGGGACATATGTATATGTACCACTGATTCACTTTGTTTTAAAGCAGAAACGAACACACCATTGTAAAGCAATTACACTCCAATAAAGATGTTAAAAAAAGGACATTTAATCGTAAACTTCAAAAAAAAAAAGAAGAGATGTTTAAGGACTAGACTTCAAGAGGCCCAGATTCTGCTCTCAAGAAGTAGCCAAAGTGGTCCAGCACTTTGCAAAGGGGTTCCACGAGAAGAGCGTGGGTGCTTAGCAGGTTAACAGCCAAAAAAGGACTACCTGAACTTTCCGAGGAGCCTGTCTACATCACTTTAGTCTGGTTTTTTAATGGGTATTTTGAGCAGTATTTCATGTGAAAGAGTCCTGGTGCTCTACAAGTGTGAAAATCACTGGTCCAATGGAATGGATCCTGAAGAGAAGTCAGTAGATGAATAATTAAATGCTAATCCAGGCATGGTGTCTTTCTGGTTGTGTGACCTCTAAGCCCTTCATATCAGTAAATGCTACTCCTAAAATATTTACTCCAGAGAGATGAAAATGTATCTACACAAAGAACTTTACATAAATGTTCACAGCAGCTTTATTCCTAATAGCCTCAAAATGGAAACAACCCAAAAGTCCATCGACAGGAGAATGGCTAAGAACGTTACAGTACATCCACACAATGGGATACCACACAACAATACAAAGGCCTAGACCACACCAACAACGTGGATCAACCTCAAAAATAATTACCATGAGTGAAAGAAGCCAGATATAAGAATACAAAAAATATAATTCCACTGATATATAACCTAAAGAGAACCTTCATCTGTGATGACAGGAAGCAGATCAGTGGTTGACTGGACCCAGGTGTAAGAATGGAAGATTAAGTGGGAAAGATGGGAATTTGGGGTGCAACAGAAATGTTTTATATCTTGGTTATGGTAGTGATTCAATTCTAAACTCACAGCACGGTATACTTAAAATGGGTGCATTTTATTGTATGTGAAAATAAAGTTAAAAAAACAAAACAGACAAAACAAAAAAAGGAATGTATATATGTGTATATATATGTGTGTAACTGAATCACTTTGCTGTACAGCAGAAATTAATACAACATTGTAAATCAACTATACTTCAATAAAAATTAATTAATTAATTAAAAATAGAACTACTGTGTGATCCAGCAATTCCACTTCTGGGTATTTATCTGAAGGAAATGAAAACACTAACTCAAAAAGATATCTGCACCTCCATGTCCACTGCAGCATTATTTACAATAGCTGGAAGTAACCTAAGTGTCCATCAATGGGTGAATGGATCAAGAAAATGTGGTATATATAAACAATAGAGTATCATGCAGCCATGAAAGAGAAAGAAATCTTGCCATTTGTGACAACCTAGATGGACCTTGAGGGCATTATGCTAGATGAAATAAGTCAGAGAAGACAAATATCGTACACTGTCACTTATATATATGTGGAATGTAAAATATCAAGCTCACAGAAACAGATAAAAGATTGGTAGTTGCCAGATACAAGGGATGGGGGCTTGGGGAAAGGAGTGAAGGGGGTAAAAAGGTACAAACTTCCAGTTATAATATAAATAGGCCCCGGGCATGTATTGGGTTGGCCAAAAAGTTCGTTCGGTTAATGAATATGTTAAGTTCTTGGTAAAAATGAAAAGGGTGTCTTTTATTTTTACTTAAAATTGAACAAACTTTTTGGCCAACCCAGCAATATACAGCATGGTACTATAGTTAACAATACTGTATTGTATATTTGAAAGTCACTAAGAGAAGGGCAACTTAAAAGTTCTTACACACACACAATGTAACTGTGTGAGGTGATGAATAAGCTAACTAAATTTATTGTGGTAAGTGTTTTACAATACATACATATATCAAATCATTGTGTTGACAATAAACTTATACAATATTGTTTGTCAGTTATATCTCAAGAAAGCTGGAAAAAATCAACTCAACATTTTTTGAATATAGAAGAAAAATCATAGGATCTTCTTAATAGTTTTAGAAAAGCATCTGAAAAAATTTAACACCCACTCATGACAGAAACTCCCAGGAGACAAGGAATAGAGGGAATTACCTCAACCTGTTAAAGGACATCTAGGAAAAACCTACAGCCAATATCATATTCAATGGTGAAAGATTTCATGTATTCCCAGAAAATCAAGAGAAGGCAAGGATACTCTTACCACTTTTACTGAAAATAGGCACACACAAAACAAAGGTCTACATATTGGGATGGAAGAATTTAAACTATCATTATTTGCAGATGACATGATCATAAACATAGAAAATCCTAAGGAATCTACAAAAAAGCTTCTAGAACTAATAAGTGAATTTAGTAAGATACAAGGTCGGTATACAAAAATCAATTGTATTTTTATATTCTACGAATAAACAGTTCGAAAACAATGTCATTTGCCGTAGCATCAAATATATGAAATATAGGAAAAAATGTAACAAAATAAGTATAAATCCTATGCTGAATAATACAAAATATTGCTAAATAAATGTAGAGACACAGCGTGTTAGTGGCTAGGAGCACTTAAAGTTGAGTCAATTTGTCCCAAATCTACAGATTTAGTGCAATTCTAACAAAAATCCCAGCCAAAAAAAAAAAAAAAAAAAAAAAAAAAAAAATTAAGACGTTGACAAGCTCTTTGAAAGAGCATATCTTCCCTTTTAATCTGGAAAGTTCTGGTGTATCTGCTTGGCCCTCTGACCTAGAAACAGCACAAGGATATTCAAATCACTCTGGCTTAGAGCTGAATTCCTTCTACAATAATTGCTTTGATTTGGGGGCATTTTCTCCTCTTTAGGAAGGAAAAACAGGCTGACTGAATTCATCTGGCTTCTGGGTCTCTGTGCCAAGGGCCCTAAACAATCAATGTTCTATTTTCTTCCTGACAAATCCTCCAAGGAGTGTTCAAGTCAAAATATAATAATATTTTAGCTAAAGTATTTTTAAAAAGCAAAAGCAGCATGAGTTGGTCTTGTCAAACCAGTTTGTTGTTCAGATATTTCTGACAACTCATTCACTTTAGCCTGGAACTTTCAAGACTGGCCGTGTAATGAAATAGGCACTAGTATAATATGTAGCATTTGTGTGGTATAATTTGAGAGGTGAGGCAAGCTTTGCCTGCCCCACTCTTTCCCTTTCTCGTTTCTAAACTGTCTTAAGATGTGATATATATTGTGGCATTTTGTGCTTTGGTCAAGAGAGCACAGGAACCGAAGTAATAAAATTTCCTGTTCTACCCTTGAGTGATCTGTGTCATCGACCTTGTGACACTTAACTTTCCTGGGCCTAGGTGTTTGATTTGGAAAGAAAGTACCTTCTAACTCCAGAAGTCTTTGCTTCTATAATTTATCAACTACCTCAAGTAACCTCAGGTTAGCTTTTTTTCTTTAATTTCTCTCAGCTGAACACTGAAGGATGGCACAAGAATCCTTGCATTTAGTTAGAAGGAAGCCATCAGATAGGATAAAGGACATGGTTCCCTCAACATCAAGGGATGCCCCAGGTGCGTGGTGTTGGAAGGGAAACAGTGAAAGACGCTGTGCTGGTACAGGAAGGGAGTGAGGAGCAGAAAATCCAAGAGGAAAATACACAGAAGCTAGAAAAGTAGGTAATGAAAAGGAAACACAGGCAGAAGATGGGCGTTTTGGTGGAGAGATATTTCATCCAGCTAGTCCTGAGTCCAGGAACTCTGAATGAAAATAAAATATTGTGTCAAATATTAACACCAACCAAACACAAGGTTCTCTACCAGCTACTTGGAGGCAAAGGTCATTCATGCCTTCCTCACTTCTTTTTACCTCTAAAACCTAGTACTACCCTACAGTAGAACAATAATAGATATATAAATATTTGACAAGAACTGATAAAAATATGATGGTGATATGATGGTAGTGTCCTAGACTAACCAGGAACCCAAGTTCAGTTCAAGTTCCTCTTAAGAAAAGTTCTAAGGGCTTCTCGCCTTCGCCCTCACCTCCTCCACCACAGTAGATAACTACATGTCTTTCATTTAGGGTGTTAGAGCTCCTGTGATTGTATGCATTAGGTTGATAACAGCAGGGCAAAAACCACAGGATAAGAACTGGCAGGTGGAAAATGTGAACCATCAGCTTGTAAACACCCCATCCCATCCAGGTTCCTGAGCATCCAAATGGGACCTTTTGCAGTGGCTCTTCCCTCCAGCCACTGGCTTCTCTTTCCAACCATGTTTCCTAATGAATGCCCAGTTTTTTAGACCCTGGGTTCCCCAACCCCTTCTTTGCTCTTTCTTCCCTACTTCCATCATTTCCTGCCCACCCAAGTTCTTTTCCCTTGCAGAAGAAGAGTCCTTAGTTTACTTCACAGAATTTTCATGGCCAATTAGTTTAAACTCAAAAAAAGAATCCATCTAAAATGGCAAAGAAAAAAAGAAAAGATTATTTATCTACTAAATTAATGTTTTTTATTGATCTAAATATATTTACGCCAGCTACTGTGTTAAGTGTTATCTCATGCATTATCCCACCTAATATATTGAGAAATAGTATCGTATTGTTTTGTATCATATAGTTTATCAGATGAGTTTTGGCTCTGTAGACAGACTTGAGTTTGAGTAACAGCTCCCTCATTTCTAGCTGAGAATGACCTTAGGGAAATTACATACATTTCTGACTCCCAAGTTCCTTATCTGAACAATGGAGATAATATCTGTACTACTTCATAGGGTTTTTATAAAGATGAACTGATGAAAAGTAAATACCACTGAGAACCTATTATATGGTCAACACATTAGAAAGTGTGATCTCTAAAATATGGACAAATGAAGATGAGCAAACAAAGGTCTGTGGTTAACAGATAAAATTTTATTTGTACAGATAAAATTTTTAATTATTAAACCTTAAGGGTCAATGGAGAGGACACGGGATTCATCAGAACTTTAGAGATTTCATAGAGGACCTTGATTAATCCTTGGAACAATTAAATCAAGTGTCTAGGGAAGGACAGTAAAAAATTAAAGGACTATATAGATAACATTGAAAGTTTCTTTCAACACTGACCTACCTAACTCTGTGACTCAAGGCTATGATTTAAGTTTTTTGATGTTTTTGAAGATGGATATTGTGGACAGAAAAAAGCTATTTGGGTGATTTCATGTTTTTAAGTCTTATTTTCTATTTATATATCTAGTATATTTTAATAATCATTTTTATAAGGACCATTAACTAATTTGGGGCCTGGTATAAAAATTTTTTAACATCTTTATTGGAGTATAATTGCTTTACAATGGTGTGTTAGTTTCTGCTTTATAACAAAGTGAATCAGCTATACGTATACATATATTCCCATATCTCCTCCCTCTTGCGTCTCCCTCCCACCCTCCCTATCCCACCCCTCTAGGTGGTCACAAAGCACTGAGCTGATCTCCCTGTGCTATGTGGCTGCTTCCCACTGGCTATCTATTTTACGTTTGGTAGTGTATATATGTCCATGCCACTCTCTCACTTCATCCCAGCTTACCCATCCCCCTCCCCATGTCCTCAAGTCTGTTCTCTACGTCGGCGTCTTTATTCCTGTCCTGCCCCTAGGTTCTTCAGAACCTTTTTTTTTTTTAGATTCCATATCTATGTGTTAGCATACGGTATTTGTTTTTCTCTTTCTGACTTACTTCACTCTGTATGACAGACTCTAGGTCCATGCACCTCAGTACAAATAACTCACTTTCATTTCTTTTTATGGCTGAGTAATATCCCATTGTATGTGGAGATATAATATCCCATTGTATATGTGGGGCCTGTTATAAACTGGTCATGCACAACTCTTAGGTCCTTTTTGGTAAATACTGATAGCCACCTAAAATTAAAGGTGGGTAAAGGATAATTACTTCCCTCAACTTCACTATCAGGTGATTATGAAAGCAAGAATCTCAGATCAAATTTTGCCTCATATTCACATGTTTTTAAAATCCTTCATTAGCAATTAGACACCAAGCAGTTCTCATAATTTTTTTTAAAGAAGTTTGATGAAGTCTCGGCTTTCTATCCCTTTCAGATGATCTAACATCTTGCATGAAAAGACGTCAGAATACAAGGATATGGAACTCACCTCCTGCCACAAATACATCAAATATACTTTTACAGATGGAACAATTCTCACAGAACACCTACTGAACACTAGCAGAAGACCTCAAACACCTGAAAGGACAAGAAAGATCTCCATATAACCAGGCTGAAATTAAAAAAATAAAAGAGGAAGCAGGATAGGACCTGTGTCCCTGGGAGGGAGCTGAAAAACAGGAAAGGTTCCCACACACTGGGAAGCCCCCTCACTGGCAGGGAGATCAGTTGGGACAGGAAGGGAATTTCAGAGGCTCAGAGGACAGCACAACAACTGGTTTGTGGCAGGCAGAACAGAGAGAGAGAGAGAGACCTGCGCAGATGATCCCTGCCACTGCCCTGCGAGCCCCAGCCTGAGACATGCATGTCCACTGGTAGGGGCCAGGGCTGGGTGCTGAGATTCATTGTTTAGAGGATAGTCCCAGAGAGAGGACTGCTGTTGGATGGGCGGAGACAGCCAGAAGGGGCTGGAGTGTGGTATGGCCACAACCTGGGGTGTTCACAGCAGAAGCCCTGATCTGCCACAGAAGCGAAGAGCCATTGTTAAGTGGTGCACAAAGGGAGGGGCGGGGCTGCCATTACAGCCTCTTTCTCCATGCACCGGTCCCCACCTCCATGGGCTCCAGGAGAACACACCCCAGCCACTGCCTGGGGGGGCTCCTGTCTCCATGGGTTGTCATGGCCCAGCTGCCACCTCAGCCAGCTCCAGGAGCAGAAGCCAGTGGGTTGCCCACTCACAGAGGTGGGGCTGAAACCACAGCTGAGCCCCAGGGCCACGTGACTTAGGAAACAGGGCTGAAATGTCTCGCCATGGCTATGCAAGCCGCAGACTTACACTTCCACTAGCAGCTTTGTAGATTCAGCGCCTGCAGGACATCTGAGTGGACAATGGGGGTTCCCACAGTTAGGATGGGTTGGGCCTTAGCAGCTGTGGGCTTTGTGGGCATGTGCACATGGGGGCTGGGCCAGGTCAAAGTCTGAACTGCCTCTATAGCTCTCACAGTGGGTCCAGGTGCACAGTCACTACAGTCCTGGGACCTGATTTCAGTGGATCTGTGCTGGTGGACTTGTAAAAACAATGCCTGAGGGACACCAGGGCCAACTGTTGGCATTCCCAAGGTTGACAGGGGGCCAAGGGCAGTGCCAACAACAGTGTATTTTGTGTGTCTGCAGAATGGGTGACAGGTGACACAACAGAGCACACTCACTGGTGAACAGCTCTGGTAGAGAAATACTCAGTGGCTCCTCTCCCAGTGGGAGTGCTCTAATCCATCTACCTTGCACCACAGCTCAGAAATAGATCTGGGGGCTTCTACTCCAACAGCTAGGGAACAGAGCCAGTCCCTGACAGTGCAGTGGCAACCACAGAGCAAAGAGGAGGTCCTGCTCAGTATCCAGTGAAGGCTCTGGTCACCACAACATCAGTCACACCTCCTATCAAGGGGATACTGGCCAGCATACACTGAGGAAAGAGGCAGCAGGCAAGCACACTAAAAAACAGTACTCACACCAAAAAACATTAAACCCACACAGGCTACACAGGGATGCTCCCACATAGAAATAGCCCTCCAAGACCACAGTAGAAAATTGTTTCTCCTAAAGTCAAAGAGAGAGAGAGAGATAAGTAAACTAAAGAAGCAAAGGAACCACTCCCAATTAAAAGATCAAGAGAATGCCCGTGAAAGAACAAACAATGAAACAGACCTCTTCAGTCTAATAGACTGAGTTCAAAAAGGAGATAATGAAAATACTGAAGGAACTAAGAAAGGCTATCAACAGAAATGCAGATTGCTGTAAAAAGGAACTAGAGGGCTTCCCTGGTGGTGCAGTGGTTGAGAGTCCACCTGCCGATGCAGGGGACATGGGTTCGTGCCCCGGTCTGGGAAGATCCCACATGCTGCAGAGTGGCTGGGCCCGTGAGCCATGGCCGCTGAGCCTGCACGTCCGGAGCCACAACAGTGAGAGGCCCGTGTACAGCAAAAAAAAAGGAACTAGAAACTATAAAGAGAAACCAAGAAAAATTAGAACCTTCATTCACTGAGATGAAAGCTGAGCTAAAAGCAATGAATAGCAGAATGAATAATGCAGAAGAATGAATAAGTGACCTGGAAGATAGAATAATGGAAATCACTCAATCAGAACAGCAGACAGAAAGCCAAATGAAAAAAATGAAAGCAATATAAGAGACCTACGGGATAATATAAAGCATGCCATTCTATGCATAATAGGGATCCCAGAAGGAAAAGAAAGAGAAAAGGGGATTGAAAATATATTTGAAGAAATTATGGCTGAAAACTTCCCAAACCTACAGAAGGAAACAGATATCCAGGTATAGGACGCACAGAGGGTCCCAAACAATGTAAACCCAAACAGACCTACACCAAGACATATTATAATAAAAATGGCAAAAGTTAAAGATAAAGAGAGGTTTCTAAAGGCAGGAAGAGAAAAACAAAGAGTTAATTACAAGGGAACCCCCATAAGGCTATTAGCTGATTTATCCACAGAAACGTTGCAGGCCAGAAGGAGTGTCAAGATATATGTAAAGTCCTGAAAGGGAAAAGTCTGCAAGCTAGGGTACTCTAATCAGCAAGATTATCATTTAGAGTACAGAGAGATAAAGAATTTCTCACAAGCAAAAACTAAAAGAATAAAGCAATAATAACCTATCCTAAAGGAAATACTGAAAGGTTTTCTCTAAATAGAAAATATGTAAGAATCTATAGGAAAGAGAAAAGCACAATTGGAAAGTAATCAGTTAAATAAGCCAGTACACAGATTAAAAAATAATCAAAAAATTCCTGTGAAAGCAGTGATAACCACAATCAACAGCAAAAGGATGAACATGAAGATATAAAAGAGGACAACAAAATCATAAAATATGGGGGAGGAGAGTAAGAAAATGTAGATTTTTTTCCCCTAGCATGTGTTTGAGACTATATGACTACCAGTCTAAGGCAAGCAGATATAGAAAGGGGTTAACATACCTGAGAAACGGTAACCACAAATCAAAAACATACAGTAGATTCACAAAAACCAGAAAGAAGAGAACATAAACATAATACAAAAGAAAACCATCAAACCACAAAAGGAAAAACAAAAAGAAAAAGAAAGGGACAAAAGAAGAAATACAAAATCAACGGGAAAACAAGGTTTAAAATGGCAATAAATACATATCTATCAATAATTACCTAAATGTCAATGGACTAAATGCTCCAATCAAAAAACACGGAGTGGCAGATTGGGTAAATAAACAAAAGCCTACAATATGCTGCCTAAAAGAGACCCACTTTAGGGCAAAGGAAACACATAGATGGAAAGTGAGGGGATGGAAAAAGATATTTCATGCAAACAGAAATGACTAGAAAGCAGAGGTCACAATACTCATATCAGATAAAATAGACTTTACAACAAAGGTTATAAAGAAAGATAAAAAAGGACACAATATAATGATAAAAGGATCAATACAAGGAGAAGATATTACACTCATCAACACATATACACCCAATACAGGAGCACCCAAATACATAAAACAAATACTAACAGACATAAAAGGAGAAATTGAAAGGAATACAATAATAGTAGGAGACTTTAACACCCCACTCACATCAATGGACAGATCTTTGAGACAGAAAATCAATAAGGCAACAGAGATCCTAAATGATACAACAGAACAGTTAGACTTAATTGATATTTTCAGGACATTACATCTAAAAAAAGCAGAAAACACATTCTTTTCAAGTGCACGTGGAACATCCTCTAGGATTGACCACATGCTAGGGTACAAAACAAGCCTCAACAAATTTCAGAGCACAGATATTATTTCAAGCACCTCTTCCGACCACAATGGCATAAAACTAGAAATCAACCACAGAAAAAGAAACAGAAACAAGAAAAAAAAACAATTACATGGAGACTAAACAACATGCTACTAAAAAACCAATTGGTCAATGATGAAATCAAAGAAGAAATTTTAACATACCTTGAGACAAATGACAATGAAAACACAACCATACAAGATCTATGGGAGGCAGCAAAAGCAGTTCTTAGAGGGAAGTTCATAGTGATACAGGCCTTTTTTAAGAAACAAGAAAAATCTCAAAACAATAACCTAACCCACCACCTAAAAGAATTAGAAAAAGAAGAACAAACAAAACCTAAAGTCAAGAGAAGGAAGGAGATAATAAAGATCAGAGAGGAAATAAATAAAATAGAGATTAAAAAAACAAGAGAAAAATATCAATAAAACCAAGACCTCGTTCTTTGAAAGGGTAGACAATATTGACAAACCTCTGGCCAAGCTCACCAGGAAGAAAAGAGAGAAGTCTCAAGTAAAGAAAATAAGAAATGAAAGAGGAGAAAACACTAGATACTGCAGAAATACAAAAAAATGTAAGAGAATGTTATGAACAATTATATGCCAACAAATTCGACAACCTAGAAGAAATGGACAACTTTCTAGAAACAAACAGCCCACAAAAACTGAACCAAAAAGAGATAGATGATTTGAACAGACCAATCACTAAAAGCAAAATAGAATATGTAATTCAAAAACTCCCTACAAACAGAAGTCCAGGACCAGATGGCTTCACAGGCAAATTTTACCAAACATACAAAGAAGAACTTATACCGATGCTTCTCAAACTCTTCCAAAATATTGAAGAGGAGGGAACACTCCCAAAGACATTCTATGAAGCCACCATCACCCTGATACCAAAACTAGACAACGACACTCCCAAAAAATAAAATTACAGGCCAATATCTTTGATGAATATAGATGCAAAAATTCTCAACGAAATATTAGCAAACTCGAATCCAACAACACATAAAAAAAGATCATACACCACAACCAAGTGGGATTCATCCCAAGTTCACAAGGAGAGTAATACATACTCAAATCAGTCAATGTCATACACCACATCAAAAAAAGAAAACACAAAAAGTACATGATCATCTCAATAGATGCAGAAAAACATTTGATAAAATTCAACATCCATTCATGATAAAAACTCTTACCAAAGTGGGTATAGAGGGAACATATCTCAACATAATAAAAGCTATCTATGACAAACTCACAGCCACTCAACAGTGAAATACTCAACAGTGTAATACTCAACAGTGAAAAGCTGAAAACTTTCCCATTAAAATATGGAACAAGGATGCCCACTCTTACCACTTCTCTTCAACATAGTATTAGAAGTCCTAGCCACAGCAATCAGACAAGAAAAAGAAATAAACAGTATCCAAGTCAGAAGGGAAGAAGTAAAATTGTCATTATATGCAGATGACATGATATTATACATAGAAAACCCTAAAGACTCCACAAAAAAATTGCTAAAACTGACAAATAAATTCAGCAAGGTAGCAGGATACAAGATTAACATACAGAAATTCTTGCATTTCTTTTCTAATAATGAAATATCAGAAAGGGAACGTAAACAAACAATCCTTTTAAAATCGGACCCCCTAAAATAAAATACTTAGGAATAAACCTGACCAAGGAGGTGAAAGACTTACATGCTGAGAACTACAAAACATTAATAAAGGAAACTGAAGATGATTCAAAGAAATGGAAAGCTATCCTATGTTCCTGGATTGGAAGAATTAATATTGTTAAAATGGCCATACTACCCAAAGTAACCTACAGATTTAATATGATCCCTATAAAATTACCCATAACATTTTTCACTGAAATAGAACAAATAATTCTAAAATTTATATGGAACCATAAAAGACCCAGAATTGCCAAAGCAATCCTGAGGAGAAAGAGCAAAGCAGGATGCATAACCCTCCCAGACTTCAGACAATACTCCAAAGCTACAGTAATCAAAACAGCATGGTATTGGCACATAAACAGACATATGGACCAATGGAACAGAATAGAGAGCCCAGAATTAAACCCACACACTTACAGACAATTAATCTTTGACAAACGAGGGAAGAATATACAATGGAGAAAAGACAGTCTCTTCAGTAAGTGGTGTTGGGAAATTTGGACAGCCACATGTAAGTCAGTGACTTTAGAACACACCCTCACACTATACACAAAAATAAACTCAAAATTACTTAAAAACTTAAATATAAGACATGACACCATAAAGCTCCTAGAAGAGACAACAGGCAAAACATTCTCTGACACAAATCACAACAATATTTTCTTAGGTCACTCTCCCATGGCAATATAGATAAAAGCAAAAAAATAAACAAACGGGGCCTAATCAAACTCATAAGCTTTTGCACAGCAAAGGAAACCATAAATAAAACAAAATGACAACCTACAGACTGGGAGGAAATATTTGGAAATGACATGACCAACAAGGGATTTCCAAAATATACAAACAGCTCATACAACTCAATAACAAAGAAACACAGAGGCAGAGAAAGCTTTCGACAAAATTCAACACCGATTTACGATAAAAAACCTGCAGAAAGTAGGCATAGAGGGAACTTTCCTCAACATAATAAAGGCCATATATGACAAACCCACAGCCAACATCGTCCTCAATGGTGAAAAACTGAAAGCATTTCCACTAAGATCAGGAACAAGACAAGGTTGCCCACTCTCACCACTCTTATTCAACATAGTTTTGGAAGTTTTAGCCACAGCAATCACAGAAGAAAAGGAAATAAAAGGAATCCAAATCGAAAGAAACAAAGAACCCAATCGAAAAATGAGCAGAAAACCTAAGTAGACATTTTTCTTTAAAGAAAACATACAGATGGCCAACAGGCACGTGAAAAGATGCTCATCATCGCTAATTATCAGAGAAATGTAAATCACAACTACAATGAGGTACCACCACACACCAGTCAGAATGGCCATCATTAAAAATTCTACAACTATTAAATGCTGGAGAGAGTGTGGAGAAAAGGGAACCCTCTTACACTGTTGGTGGGAATGTAAATTGGTGTAGCCATTATGTAAAACAGTATGGAGGTTCCTCAAAAAACTAAAACTAGAATTACCATATGATCCAGCAATCCCACTCCTGGGCATATATCAAGACAAAACTCTAATTCAAAAAGAAACATGCACCACCATGTTCATAGCAGCAGTATTCACAATAGCCAAGACATGGAAACAACCTAAGTGTCCATCAAAAGTCTACAAATAACAAATGGTGGAGAGGGTATGGAGAAAAGGGAACCCTCTTACACTGTTGGTGGGAATGTAAATTGGTGCAGCCACTGTGGAAAACAGTATGGAGATTCCTCAAAAAACTAAAAATAGAGTTGCCATATGATCCAGCAATTCCACTCCTTGGCATATAACCAGACAAAACTATAATATGAAAAGAAAGATGCACCCCTATGTTAATAGCAGCACAATTTACAATAGCCAGGACATGGAAACAACCTAAGTGTCCATCAACAGATGAATGGATAAAGAAGATGTGGTACATATATACAATGGAATATTACTCAGCCATAAAAGACAGAAATAATGCCATTTGCAGTAACATGGATGGACCTAGAGATTATCATACTAAGCAAAGTAAGTCAGAAAGAGAAAGACAAATACCATATGATATCACTCATATGTGGAATCTAAAATATGACACAAATGAACATATTTATGAAACAGAAACAGACTCACAGACATAGAGAACAGACTTATTGGGCTGCCAAGCAGGAGTGGAGGTAGGGGAGGGAAGGATTGGGAGTTTGGGATTAGCATATGCAAACTAGTATATATAGGATGAGTAAACAGAAGGTCCTACTGTATAGCACAGGAAACTATATTCAATATCCTGTGACAAACCATAATGGAAAAAATATGAAAAAGAACATATCAATATATATGTATAACTGAGTCACTTGGCTGCACAGGAGAAATTAACACAACATTGTAAATCAAGTATACTTCAATTAAAAAAAAAGTTTGCTTGAGGCAGACATATTCTTAAAGCAGATTTATGTTATAGTCAGAACTGGTCAACCAGAAAAACTCTTAACTAATGACTGGATCTGGGAGCACTTAGGAGATCAAGCACCGTCTTCGAGGTGCTAGAATTTCCAAGATGCCTATAATTTATTCTCTGTAAAGAATGTCTCCAAAATATTCTAACCAGGTCATAAAACTTGAATACTCATTTAACCAACAAGATATTTCTAACATTCATTTAGCTAATTGACAAGTCACTAATTTCATCAATGAAAACTTATTTCAGACACGTAATACACTAACTAGCCATGGATCTAATGTTGATCAATGGTGATGTTAGAAAAGTGCTTGTAGTATCTGCTTCTGTTGCCCGAGCTTCCTCTTTAGAATGCTGGCCGACCACCCCTGGAGTATGGATTTCTGGTTAGGAAAACAGCCTGAACTAAAGTGATAAAGAGAATATCTTAAAAACAGTCAGAGAAAGACAGACTTATTACAGACAAAGATAAGAACTTCTGCAGACTTAGCAGAAACTATAAAAGCCAGAAGAAAATCAAATGACATTTCTAAAGTGTTAAAAAAAAGTGACACTATCAACCTATGGTTTCAATATCCAGTGAAAAATATCTTCTGAAGGTTAAAATACAGGAGAAAAAATATTGATATATAACCATTTCAATACAGGCAGAAAAACACATTAGACAATTCAACACCCATTCATGGTAAGAACTCTCAGCTGACCAGGAAGACACTTAACCTGAAAAAGGGCATCTACAAAAAACAAAAGCAAAACAACATGGAAGCCCTTTAAAATGGCGACACAGGAGGCTCCTGAACTCCCCCCTCTTCCCATGGATGCACTGAATGAACAACTACACGTGGAACAATTTCCTCTGAAAGAAATCCAGAAATTAGCTGAGCGATTCCTATACATAGGGCAAACAAGAAGAAAACCCACATGGAAGCGGGTAGAGAAGGAGGAGCCACACTCCTGCCAGTCACCCCACCTCAGCACAGCGCCATACAGTTGGGAGGGAACCCTCAACTCCCAGCTTCTCTGTGAGGAGCAAAGAGTTTGGAACCCAGTCTAGCACTCCAACTTTTAAGAATCCCACATGAGGGATGGGCCTCACCTATCTCTGAAACCTAACAAAGCTTGGGTCCACAAGACCCACAAGACTCTAACGGCACAAACATTCACTGAAGCCATCACCAGGGTTCGACTCAGAGAGAGCAGGCAAAAAATGCCCATTTCCCAGTTTTCCCCTGAATAAAACCTATTTGCATCCTTTAAAAGCTACTGCCTCAGGGTCAAATTGTAATTTAGCATACACCTAGGGGCTGACTGCAAACCTTCCCAGAGATGAGAGAAGCCCGCAGACACCTCACCCACCGTCTCCTCCCTGCGTGTCCCAAGTAGCCAGTATTTCCCTGGAGGGAGCTGGTACACACATCTATACCCCACTTTTGCAGCTGCCACCTAAGAGGTGGGTGCCCAGATTACCTTAGCTCTGATCACCAATGGGGTTTCCATTCAGGAGTCCCACAGGACTGTAGGAAACAAAACCTTAAGTTTTTACTGGTTCACCTTACCCCAGCTACCCTGACCCCAGCACAGAGGAAGAAAATAAAAACTACAATGAGATATCACCTCACATCTGTTAGAATGGCTATATTATCAAAAAGTCAAGTAAAGACAAATGTTGGAGAGGGTGTGGAGAAAAGGGAACGCTTGTGCACTGCTGGTGGGAATGTAAATTGGTGCAGCCACTATGGAAAACAGTATGAAGTTTCCTCAAAAAATTAAAAATAGAATTATCATATGATCCGGCAATTCCACCTTGGGAAACTTAGAAAAACAAATAAAATTCATGGATACAGCAAACAGATTGGTGGTTGCCAGAGGTACGGGGTAGGGCATGGGTGGATGAAATGGGTGAAGGTGGTCAAGAGGTACAGATTTCCAGTTACAAAATAAGTCAGTCCTGGGGATGTAATCTACAACACAGTTACTATAATTAATAATACTTTACTATATGTCTGGAATTTACTAATAGAATAGTTCTTAAAAGTTCTCACAGAAGGAAAAGAAATCACCATCTCAAAGAGTTATCTGCACCCCCATGTTCACTGAATTATTATTTACAATAGCCAAGATAGGGAAACAACCTAAGTGACCATCAGTGAATAAATGGATAAAGAAAATGTGGCATAGATACACAATGGCATATTATTCAGCCATAAAAAAGAAGGAAATCTGCCATTTGTGACAACATGGATGGACCTTGAGGGGATTATGCTAAATGATATAAGTCAAATAAAGAAAGACAAATACCATATGATCTCATGTATGGGTGGGATCGTAAAAAAAACCAAAACCAAAAAACCTCCCATCAATACAGCAAACAGATTGGTGGTTGTCAGAAGCAGGGTAGGGGAGTAAAATGGGTGAAGGTGGTCAAAAGGTGGAAAATTCCAGTTATAAATTAAGCAAGCCCAGGGAATGTAATGTAGAGCATGTTGACTCTAATTAATAATACTCTATTATATATTTATAAGTTACTAATACAATAGTTCTTAAAAGTTCTCATCAAAAGAAAAAAGGTAATTACATGTGGTGATAGGTGTTACCTAAATTTGTGGTGATCATTTCACAATATACATATACATGTATCGAATCATTATGTTGTACACCTAAAAACTAACACAATATGTCAATTATATTTAAATTTTGAAAAAAAGAAAAGAGAAAAAATCACTAGGAATTTCATACAGTAGCAAATGGACATTTTAAAAGATACCTTATTTATAATATCAGCAAAATTAAGAAAAAGTTAGAAATACCTTCAGTAAAATAAGTATGTAAGACGTGTACACTGAAAACTGTAAAACAACGTGGGGAAAAAAAGACTCAGAAAAATGGAGAGATATACTGTGCTAGTGGATGAAGAGAGCTAGTATTTTTTAGATATCCATTCTTCCCAAAATGACCCATAGATTCAAAGCAATCCCCATTAAACTCCCTGCACTTTTTAAAGAAATTTACAAGCTGGATCTAAAATTTATATGGAAATAGAAAGGACAAAAAATAGCCAAACCAATTTTGAAACGGAATTCAATGGCGAAAGGATAATCTTTACAATAAATGGTACTGATACAATTTTATATCAATATGTAAAAAACAAAAAGAAAGAAAACCCTCAATCCTTACTTTACATCATATATAAAAATCAACTCAAATGGCATATAGACCTAAATATAAGAGCTAAACGTATGCAATTTATAAAAGAAATCATACGCAAAAACCCTTAACTTCAGATTAGGCACAGATTTCTCAGGATGTAAAAAGCACTAACCATTGAATTTGACTGTTGGCTACTTTCAAGCTCCACCACTCCCCTTTCCCCTTACCCACATCTGGGCAAGATGATGAGAAAACTTGGATTCTCCTTCCGTTAGCACTGGTGAGAAATTCAAATCATATAAGCCTCACCCATACAAAGGTATCATTACCCCAGCCCGACCACCTAACCACCATAGAACCCCAAGTCCTCCCTGATTGAAGTCCACTTTTGGACTTGCATCCTGCTTGGACCTGCTTTGTCTGGAAGACCTCATTATATAAGTAATAAACCTTTCATACCTTCTTGGTGGGGTGTGTGTGTTCATCAGTTTTGATATCTGAACCAAATATTGGGTGGAGGGTTCCTACTCCCTCTGTGGGGTGACCACAACATCATCTTCTTTCCCTCCCTTTGAGGTGCTAATATTAATTTATACCTCACTTAATCCTGTAAATACTTATAAAGTACTTCACCTTTAAACCTAATACTTACCCAAAGTACTTGGAGAGCATTACTGTACCAACTAATCCTTCATACAAGGTTCATGACTGGGCACTCATGCCAATCACGGAAATCTTGTGGTAGATATGTACGTACGTATTTCAGTATAAGCCTAACATCCTGTTAAGCTCACATCTACCAACTTCCCCATTCACTGGAGCATTTGCATTGCCAAGACGGATCATTATTTTACTCCTTCTCACACCTTCCTTGACAGATGTACTTCATAACCACTTTAGACTTTTCAAAAACGTGGCCCAGATTCATGGAAGCATATACTTTGGGGTAGATCAGAGACTGAATGCCTGCTTTTTAATTTCAAATCGAGGTACATTTCCCCCTGGGAATAGTCAACCTGTAAATTGTGGAATCTGACTAGTATAGTGTCTTTAAAGAGACATCAACAGACTTATGCTTCAGGGGACACAACTTACATTGAATTCCATGCGAATGGTGCCTCCTTTGGATTGTGAAAAATGTCCACCTGCCCAGAGTACCTGCCATTTATGTCCAAGCTGAGAAAAAGCCTATCCTAAATTAAAGATGTGTTGCTTTGAAGCCCCACATGAGTGACTCATTTATACCAAAGCAAAAGCCAAGATGTATGTTGCCAATATGACAGATGAAACGTATGAGTTTTGTTGGAATTTCTAAAAGAGTCATAATTCCTGACTTTTAATTGATATCTGAGTCTCAATCATCTGTGGGGCACTCAAGTATCTGCATTTCTATTGAAAACTTATTTTAAAAAGTCCTTTATCACCCAAAGCTAGAACCTCTAGTTGAGAAAATTAATTGGCGTGCTACACCCAAGCATGAAGAATTGGTCTCCTCCACACCAAGGTCTTTCCCAGCTGCTCTCAATCACACCCTGAGCTAGCCTAACTGTCAAGTTGACTATTGGTCTTAGCTCTCATCAAATTTTTTTTTAACATCTTTATTGGAGTATAATTGCTTTACAATGGTGTGTTAGTTTCTGCTTTATACCAAAGTGAATCAGTTATACATATACATATGTTCCCATATCTCTTCCTTCTTGCATCTCCCTCCCTCCCACCCTCCCTGTCCCACCCCTCTAGGTGGACACAAAGCACCGAGCTGATCTCCCTGTGCTATGCGGCTGCTTCCCGCTAACTATCTATTTTACGTTTGGTAGTGTATATATGTCCATGCCACTCTCTTTGTCACAGCTTACCCTTCCCCCTCCCCATATCCTCAAGTCCATTCTCTAGTAGGTCTGTGCCTTTATTCCTGTCTTGCCCCTAGGTTCTTCATGACTTTTTTATTTTAGATTCCATATATATGTGTTAGCATACAGTATTTGTTTTTCTCTTTCTGACTTACTTCACTCTGTATGACAGACTCTAGGTCCATCCACCTCCCTACAAATAACTCAATTTCGTTTCTTTTTATGGCTGAGTAATATTCCATTGTATATATGTGCCACATCTTCTTTATCCATTCATCTGTTGATGGACACTTAGGTTGCTTCCATGTCCTGGCTATTGTAAATAGAGCTGCAATGAACATTTTGGTACATGACTCTTTTTGAATTATGGTTTTCTCAGGGTCTATGCCCAGTAGTGGGATTGCTGGGTCATATGGTAGTTCTATTTGTAGTTTTTTAAGGAACCTCCATACTGTTCTCCATAGTGGCTGTATCAATTTACATTCCCACCAACAGTGCAAGAGGGTTCCCTTTTCTCCACACCCTCTCCAGCATTTATTGTTTCCAGATTTTTTGATGATGGCCATTCTGACCGGTGTGAGATGATATCTCATTGTAGTTTTGATTTGCATTTCTCTAATGATTAATGATGTTGAGCATTCTTTCATGTGTTTGTTGGCAATCTGTATATCTTCTTTGGATAAATGTCTTAAGACCTTTCTTTTGGGCTCTTTTCTCCAGCTCAATTCTGTAGTTCTTAACTTGTAATGATAGCTCCATTTTTTTAAAAAAAAGCATATCAGAAGGTTCATTTATGCTAGCAACCTGACTCTATCTCATTTTTTCTAACTGATCCTTGCTACTTCCAAGAATTCATTCATTCTCTAAGCAACACCACAAGGCTTGATGTAAACATACAGAAAGTGCTGGAAGCAACTTGATATCCAGTATGACTTCTTCTAAATCATAAGGGATTAAACTTCTTTAAACAGACTGGAGAGTTCAACAATGGGTTAGAAACCTTGCACTCTTCTAGTTAATATTCAGTATCAAGGACAGCACACAACCTCATGACTCCAGGCAGAACCGTGCTTGCTATAGGATATATTCCATGAAAGTCATTGTACTGATTTTTATCAAAGAAACTCGGGGCTAGTCATGCCTATTTAATACCAAAATATCTAGCCAATTCATCACTGAAATAGAATTTTAAACAGAGACCTTTAAGGACTACTTATGCAAGTCTGTAGTTTTACAAAATTTGGAACCAATGTCTACAGAGTAAGTGATTTGTTTCAGGTAATAAAACTACTTAGTGGCAAATAAGACTAAAATCCAGATTTTATGACTCATAGTGCAGCAGTCTTTAATCATGATCCTTTCTTTTTACCGGCCCCAAAGCCATCCCTTTGACCGCTTCATCTGGTAACGCACCCAATTTTCCTTGGGAAACAATTCCTCCCCTTTTCTGTCAAGTGGACCAGACAGAGCTGACTCCCTCTCCAGTGCCAAGAGTTGGCATGTGACCCAGTTCAGGCCAATCAGAGCCAAAGACACTCAATTCTACGACTATGTTTCTGGTTCACATAGAGGTATTCTCCCCACCACTAAGGTTGTTGAGAGGATAGATTGTACGTCTGGAGCTGCTGGCGGCCACCCTGCCACCTTAAGGAGCAAGCCTGCCTTAGAATGGAGTCAACCAAGAAAGGCAGAGGGCACAAGACTGAACCTTGGTGATAGTGTTTGAGCATCTAATCTGGCAGTGCCTAAGAACCCTGGGTTCACATGAGCCAATAAATTCCCATTTTGCTTAAGTCAGCGTGAGTCAGACTTCTGTCTCTCGTGATTGGAAATTCTAAGTAATATAACTTCCAACTATACCATGCCATACATGATCACGTTTTGTAAAAAAGGAAAGAAAGCCTATCTAAAACTAGTCAGGCATTCCCTAATCATAGCACAGATCTCTTTTCCTTCTCAATGTTATGCTTTGATACTATGTAGAGTGCTAAAAAATATATTTTGTTCTGCTTTAATTTTGAAGTAAATGGTACGTTTAGTCACAGGTGCTAATCCAACTGGAGTGCAGAGAACAGAACCCAGTGTCTGTTTCTCCACACCAAGGGACTGAAACAGGGAGATCCAAGCCAGAGAATATATTTAAAAAAAACCATTTTTTAAATCTTCTTACAGAATGCTATGTATTTTAAAAAGCCAAAAAACCAGTAACTGTGAAGAGATAGAGAGTAGATTAGCAGTTGCTTAGGCCTAGGGGAGATAGAGGGGTTGAGGGAGGTAATAGCTAAAGGTGTAGGGTTTCTTTTTGAGGTGATAAGAATATCTCAAATTGACTTTTTTATGGTTTCATAATTCTAAATATACTAAAAACCATTGAATTGTAGTGGTTTCAAATGGAAGAATTGTACGACATCCTACCTATATACGAATTATATCTCAGTAAAGTTGTTACCAAAATAAAATAAAGTAAAATAAAAAGTTGCAGTCTAAGGATCGTCCTCTTTCAAGGACCACACGGAATTGTTTTCCTTTTAATGTGGCAATGATATTGTAAAATTTTCTATAGAAAGAAATAGATAATTCAGTTTTTACCCTAGCAGAGTTTTTCAGACTTTATTTTAATTATTGCTGCTTCTGGCTGTGGGCAGGATGGGCCAGTTGGTCATATAGGCTAAGTCACGGTGGTCTGGCTCAGAGAGCAAAGCAGTGACTCATTCAGATTCTTCTCCTTGGGGCCAAAACAAGATTTGATCCTGGATGAGGTCTATTGGTCTGGGGTAATCAAAGCTTCTGGATAACAACACTGTATCTCTTATCACATGCTGTGGCTATTGTGTTAACCTGCAACCACTGAGGAGAATATTTGGAGGTTTGGAATGGGTCAGTATAAGAGAATATCCATGAACGTAAGCTTCACGGTAAATTCCTTTGGCATATTTCTAACCCTAAGCCTGGAACTAGCCATTCACCTAAATTATAAAAGTCTCTAAGAGTGAGTAAGAGGAAGGGGAAAGGAAGAGGACCCAGCTACCAAGGTTTATGTTATGATGAAGTTCAGGGACCAACTTGGACATAATCCACCAATGGGCTTCAGTGGTCTATAAATTGGTCATTTTGAGGCACTGATCAAGTAACGCTTTTATCACACATTATAGGTGAGAATAAGGTTGTCTAAAGGTAGGATGTCAGCCCAGTGTCACAAGTAACTGAGCAGTCACAAGCAAACTTGAGAGGTGGTTGAATATTATGTGAACTTCCTACAACCATGGGTCAATTATCCATGTCTTAGATGTTTGTCAAGGCAGCATGGAAAGTGGCCTTTCCATGCTTACCTACGTGGCACTTAACACAATGAAAAGGATGGCTGTAAGCTGTTTGGAAAATATTTTGAGAAGGATTGTCAAATTCTGGTTCTAGAGGATTATTGGATCAAAGATGCAATCACTTGTTGAAATGGAGCTCTAAATGGCCTTTGTGTGCAGAACCAGACAGCCAGAGACTCTGCATATTGAAAGCTAAAATAGTAAGAACCTTAAATCCAAGGAGGGGCAGCTCACCTCCCCAACCCTTAAAGAATAAAATAAAGTGCAAAGAAAACCCTTAGAGTTAGACCTATGGATACTTAAAAAGAGTTTTCATATGTGTTGGAGAAGACTCTCACATGGAAGGTTCTACCACATCTAAGATAGAAGAGTAAGCCTCCCTCAGAGTCCTTTTCTCAGCTACTCCTTCCTATCCATCTGAATCTTCCTTTCCTTTATGACATTAAGTTTCCAGCCTTTTCGCCAACACTAACAAACTCCACTTTTTTTCTGAAGTGGCAACAGCCCAGTTTGCTATGTGGGAGGAAAATAGATCTTAATAACCTTAAAAGTAGATACTGTTAATACAAAAGGATTATTCAAATAAATCCACTCTGTTCTGTTGACCTTGTCAAAGTTTCCTCAAAGAAGATGTCTTTTCCTCTGAAGGAACGGAACCCTGAGAGACCAATGGTAGCTACATAACAAGCAGAAATTGGAACTGAAATGTAAGTCTTCAGAGTTTACCTCTAGATAGAGAGAAAAATATTAACCTTCAGAAAAGATGAAAAATCACTAATTATGAAACATCTAAGTACTGGTTATCTGAGTAAACCACCAGAAAAGTCTCTTGGAGGGGCTTATCACATTGGCAAGGGCTCTATGACTTTAATGTCATTCACAACTGTTTACTGATATTTCTGTATGACATTGTGAAGCCTGGAGTGAATTAATCAAGTGTGAAGAGTCTTAAACATGTTTTCTTGACTGGAGTCTACTGTGTAGCATTAACAGTGAAGATAATTCAGCTGGGCATATCTTGATGGACTGTATCAAGCTTCATCGGAAGAACTTAGCGATAGCACTGAATAACATCCATTCTGTACAGTAAGTACATTTCCCTCCATTCTGTACAGTAAGTACATTCTGTACAGCAATTCATTTTTACCTTATAAGGTAGAGGCCCTGACTATACAATATTATACTTGTATCCTCCAGTAGTTTTTATCCCAAGTTACTGAGAAGACAGAAGAGGCTTATTAATGAGGGGGAAATTTTTTAAATGGTTCCACATATTATGACTAGCTGGAGTCTCAAACGTTTGGAAATGAACAAAAGGGCCCAAGTGAAGAAATGTTATCGACTGAATTTGTGTCTCCTCAAATTCTTAAGTTGAAACCTAATCCCCAATGTGATGGCTTTAGGAGGTAGGGACTTAAGGAGGTGATTATTAGGTCATGAAGATAAGTTTCTCCTGAATGGGATTAGTGCCCATACAAAAGAGACCACAGAGTCCTCCTTTGCCCCTTCTGCCACGTGAGGACACAGGGGAAAAGACAGCTGTCTATGAACCAGGCCCTCACCAGACGTGATTCTGCCAGTGACTTGATCTTGGACCCAGCAGGCTTCAGAACTGTGAGAAATAAATTTCTGTTGTTTATAAACCACCCACTCTATGGTATTTTTGTTTTAGCAGCCCAAACAGACTAATAATCAACATTCAGGATTAGCTTATTTACTGGTTAAGGTGAATTAGATAATATAGCAGGGCTACCTCCCTCCTTTCCTCTCCAAACCCAGACCTTGACTGATTTACAGACTCATTGGCAGGTAAGATAACTAAGTGAATAACTAAGACGCTGCACCAAGACTACTATGTACCAAGTATATGTAGTTTCCTGCCCACAAAATTATCACTGCCTAGTAGAGGGAAAAAGCTTGGTGCAATATGGCATTGTGCAAATGTGCAAAATTTGAAAATGTGAAGGAAGTACAAAATGTAGCAGCATCTGTTAAGCTTGGGAAATAGGGGAGAGATCCCCAAAAGCTTGAGGAGTATATGAACAACAGATTTACCCAACTGTGTTTGAAACTGGGCATATGAGACACCAGATTTAAAGAGTGACTGAGCAGTTGATTAGCAATCTAGACATGAGGTGGTCACCATTTGGCCCGGATCAAGGTCCTGAATTAGAAGATGACAAATGAGGAGAAGGGTCAGCACCTGGTGCTATTTTAGACATTGAAGATAATAACCCAGCCACAACTCTATCCACTCTATGAGTCCCAACCCAAAGCCACCTCCACAAAGGCTTTCTTGACCTACCTACCCTCCCTACTATCTCCTGTCCACGTGGCTCTATACCTCTTCTGAAATCCCGTAGATTTTATTTGTACCTCTCTTATGCCACCTATCATAGCCTCCCTTGTTCAAAGTTACACATTCCTTGAGGGCAGAAACCCATGTTTATATCTCCCTCTGTGCTGTATACATAGCTAGTGATATATATATATATATTTATATATATATATATACACACACATATATATACACATATATATGTATATATTTGCATTTAATTAAATGAGGGATAACTTACTAATAACTTAAAAAGTCCCAATGTGACTCTGCCTTGGAACCAGGGATGACATTAACAGTAAAGGGATCAGTCACAAGATCATCTTTCTCTATTCTTACTACATCCCTCCGGAGGAAAGCACATTTGTGCCTTGTTAGCTCCACTACACATCACAGTCCATTAAGTTTCCATTCTCAGTGATACCTTGTGTGGCACAAAATCACTTATCTTCTCAGTTTCTGCTGTTCCAAACCTTCATCACACAAGTCCCTTCCCCAATTCTGTTCTCTCTTCTTTTTTCATTTTAGCCAGATTAAAACGTAAAGCTCCATACTTCAAAGAAAAATGAGGCTGCCAGCTGAGACTTCCCTTATCTTCCTGTTCTCATTTCTTGACATCCAAATACAGCCACAGTTGTTTCAACATTTTACCATGAAAATGCACTGCCCAGATTTCCTGCTGCATCAAGCAGAATCCCTGAGGACTCCAGCTGCTGCCCCTAGGGGTCCACCCTTTCATTGGTTTGAGGCCACACTGCCCATATGCTGCCCCTCAGCAAGGGAGTGAGCATGGAAGGGATACTGACCGGCCCATTCCTATGAGACATAGAACTTCTTTAACTAGAGACTTTGACACTCATAGGCACTCCATAGGCCTGGCCAAAACTTCCCTGGAACTGTGTCAGAGATGAGATACTTCCTGCCTAATCCTCCTTTCTTCCCCTTTCTTTCACAGGTGTCAGATCTCCATCGAAGTCTGAAAGCTCTCCCTACTTTCACTTGCTCCTTATCCTTCACAAATGTTTTCCCCAGTGACTCTTACACATCCAATCACATCTTGGTGTCTGCTTCTTGGAGAACCCAAACTAACATACTTATCACAAAATGAGGTTTTCCCTTTCACCTGCACAACTGCCCAGGACCTAGCTCCTTCAGTGACCTGTTTGGTCTCTTTTATCTTCCCTCATTGTAGTTCTTTCCCTTAAGCCCACATGTAAGCTCAAAAAGCCTTCATTAAAAAATGAAAAGGACCACCTCTAGCAACTGACATCTCTTCCCATGTCTTCTCATCCAGCCTTTTCCTCCCCTCCTTTATCCTTTAATCAACTAAAATGGGCTCTGTGCTCATTCTATTAGTGGAACCGCTATCCCTAAAATCACCCATGACCTTCTAAATTCCAGAACCAATGGGCAGATTTTAAGCCTTGAGTTACTATATTTCCATGCTGTATTTGGCACTATTGATCATGCCTCTCCTTCCCCTCCTGCCTCCACCACCACGACAAAGGCTTTCTCCTTCCATGGTCCCCCCCAGAACACCAAGCTCTTTCAGTCTTCTTTCTACTCCAGTGGCTGCTTCTCAGCTTCCCTCACTGGAACCTCTATCTGTTCAACTCAAAAGTTCAAGCACAACCTCCCTTCGCACTTGTTTTTCTGCTCACTAAACTTTTCCTGAAGTATCTTATCCACTCCCATGGTGTTAACAACCTACATGCTAACGATTACCACAAATTCATACCTGTACTGTGGGTTGTAAATACTTAGATCTATTTGTGAAATGATGACAGACAATTGCCTTGAAGTTGACATGGCCACATCCGAACCTACTCCTTCTTTACCTTCACAAAGACACAAACCTGAAAGTCACCCTTAATTTTTCGCTCCAGTTAGAAACAGCACGGATGATAGTTTCTAGCATAAAATGCTGAGCGAGATAGCTAGAGTGTCCTGTATATAAAAGATAGGAAACCCAGAAAGAAGATGACAAGAGAAAAGCAGAAAAATAAAGTTGAACACAATAAAAATTAAAATTGGAAGGGCTACGTGTTCACTTCTCCGCCTTTAGACAAATAGGGAAATAGTCTTATCCCCGATTTACCGATGAATAGCTTGACCCCGAGTGATTGACCCAAGGTCACCCAGCAAGTCTGTTGTAAAAGGGAAACTGAGGCCCAGGATTCTGGTGTATTAGTGCAGTGCACCTCACGCTACGAGATGATGGCTGAAGCGTGACAGGGAATAAATGTCCTGGAGGCCAGGTCTTTCAGCAGAGGCTGCCCTACAACAATGGGACACAGACATCTTTCAGAGAAAGCTCGCTCTCCTCCCTCCATGCATCTCTGAACACAGAGCTTAATCTCAAACACTTTCTGGCAGACAATATAGCATCTGTAGAAACAGATCAAAAGGCAACTTCATCTCCTCTGCTTGTTACCTGAAAAAAAATCAGTGTTGTCTCCTGATGATAACCCACCCCACTACCACCAAGTTTGAGAAGCCACTTGGGCAAGTCAGTCTCCTAAAATCCATGGACATCTGGGAACATCATTTCATCAGAGCAATTTCACTGGCTGCAAGAAAATCATGGTGGAGGGAGTTCTGGCTGCCCTAAACTTGACAAAACAAATTTCAGAGAATTACACACTATCTGACCAAACATGATCATTGATTTCATTGAGATGTTGGAGAACGTGCTGAAGTTATTACAAATTCAATATTTCAAAGTGTACCAAATCGGGGCTTCCCTGGTGGCACAGTGGTTGAGAGTCCACCTGCCAACGCAGGGAACACGGGTTCGTGCCCCGGTCTGGGAGGATCCCACATGCCATGGAGCGGCTGGGCCCATGGGTCGTGGCCGCTGGGCCTGCGCGTCTGGAGCCTGTGCTCCGCGATGGGAGAGGCCACGGTGGTGAGAGGCCCGCGTACCACAAAAAAACAACAACAAAAAGTGTACCAAATCACAATATTGTAGAGTGGGCTCACAGCAGAGTCTAGAATTAGGACTTTTTAATGAACATTTTGCCCAGCCATGCAAATAAGCACACAAAATTCACCAATCCTTAGAAAAAGAACTTTTACACATGGGTAATAATATTGTGTACTGACATTCAACACAGGAGGCCCTGTGAACATTTCACCTGAATTAATCTTCTACAATCCTATGAGGGTTATTACTTTTTTGCATTTGAAGAAAAGAAAGTCTGGAATTATAATTCGGGCATTTCTAACCTCAAACATCTTGCTCTTCCACTGTGTTCCAAGATTGACTATAAAAGAATGATCCTTTGGTCAATGATCCAATCCGAGGCTTACGTTTAATTATAGCTGACCACAACCATATCCTCTTCATCTCTCGCCTCCTTACACACGTACACAAAGTGCAGAAGTGACATGGGAGCTACTTTCCTCACTTAGCCAGCTCAAATATTTACCTAGCTCAGCTCTGTTGACAAATTTTTATTGTCACATTAAGACATTTTGGCTGGATAGCAGCTTGAGGCTAACGCTACTATAGGATTCTAGATTAGGTACAATCCTCTTCAAATTCATCCCTATGTAAACACTGTATCTTTATTTTCTTCATTTGCTTACACAAACCTACTCAAATGTAGACAGGTTTTATAGGGGTGTAATTTTTCAACTTTATTGAGAAAGGACTTATGTAAAATGAACTACATTCAAAGTACAATTCCATGAGTTTTAATGGTTGTATATACCCATGAAACCATCACTACAATTAAGATACAAAATATTTCCATCACCACACAATGGGTTTTTTAAAATCATTTTAGATTGTTATATAGTATTACACTTTCTACTTACATATTATTTCTGTAGGCCAGTCTACCACTCAAAATAATGTATTGTGGACATTTTTCTAAGTCAAATACAGATCCAACACATTCTTTTTTTTTTTTTTTTCCGGACGCGCAGGCTCAGCGGCCATGGCTCACGGGCCCAGCCGCTCCGCAGCATGTGGGATCTTCCCGGACAGGGGCAAGAACCCATGTCCCCTGCATCAGCAGGTGGACTCTCAACCACTGCGCCACCAGGGAAGCCCCAACACATTCTTTTTAATAGCTGCATAGAAGTCCATCTTATATATGTACCATAATTTATTCATCCATTTCCCTGTTGATGGGCTTTATTCAGATTGTTTCAGGGTTTCTTTTTCCCCCTCGTATTAAATCCTGTATTTTATCTCCTGCTGTTTGTACTAAAGTCATTGGTAAGATGTGACTTTTTTTTTTTGGCTGCACTGGGTCTTCATTGCTGTGCATGGGCTTTCTCTAGTTGTGGCGAGCGGGGACTACTCTTCATTGCGGTGCACAGGCTTCTCATTGTGGTGGTTTCTCTTGTTGTGGAGCACGGGCTCTAGGCATGTGGGCTTCGGTAGTTGCAGCTCATGGGCTCTAGAGCGCAGGCTCAGTAGTTGCGGCACACGGCCTTAGTTGCTCCGCGGCATGTGGGATCTTCCCGGACCAGGGATCAAATCCGTGTCTCCTGCACTGGCAGGTGGATTCTTAACCACTGCGCCACCAGGGAAGTCCAAGATGTGACTTATTTTTCCTTAAAAGAAACTTGGGGTTTGAGTCATGGGTGTATTTTCCCTCCACTTACTTTCTTAGGTTGCATACAAGGAAAGCCTTATCTTTCAATTGTTCGTTTAATCATCTAATCCACAGTATTACCAGCAATCAGAACAGATTTGTAATTCATGAGCAAAGAAGAGAGATCTCACTTCACTGAGAAAATAGACAATTTTGTGAAACATTAGCTATTTATCTGTCAAAGTGGGTCATTATACATTGAACCACAGTAAGAAGCCACTATGCAGCTTCAATTCTTTTCATTTGTGCTTTAATAAAGCTTTTGTGTATCAGGTGTAAGTTTCATCCAAATTTTGCTATATTTCAATTTGCTTTTGACAAAACTAAGTATATGAAAATATTAATCAGGAGAATTAGAAGAATGAAGTTAGAATGCACAGTCAGCCCCAATTTTTTTAATTAAAAAGTCAATAATTGAGAAAACAGTGAAGGAGATTGTTTCAGTTTTTTGAATGCTGTTTCTACTATTATAATCAACGGCACAGTAAAATCTTTACACTCTGTATTTAAGTATTAATAATTTTGTTTCTATAGGACAGATTCCTGGAAATGGTCTTGCTGTGTGAAAGGCTTAGATGTTTTAGAGTTAGTTGTAATGCTTTGCAGAGGGACGTCCTCTAAATGATCATATCTCACAAAGTGGTCACTCCTTCGTCTTACATTGACGAATGCTGCGCCTTACAATGGCAGTGGGAGCCCACGATCCACAAACAGCGACTTCAGGGGCCAGGGACAGTATCCTGTTCCTGGAAGGCAGCCACAGAGCCTCGTGTCCCCGCTGGTACTCTGAAGAAGCTCAGGAAATGAAGACAGGACCCACAGGGGCCCACCTGACGCTGCCCTGCCTCTTTCCCTTTGATTGCTACAGTGCATCTGATGGCTTCCCGGGCTGGAATCATCAAGGTTCTAGCTGTCCTTTCTTTCCTTCAACACACTGGGCTTAAGGCTTTCCAATTTCTGTTCCCTCAAGGTTTTTAGAAGGCCAGCTACTTCTGGTCATTCATGTATGAGCTAAGATGTCACCTCCTCAGGGAGACCTTGCCTGGTTACTAGCAGCCTAACAGAATTACCTTCCTGCACACCCCTCCTCTCCTTCATGCCAAGGTTACCTCACAGCACTTTTCACTATCTGAATCCCATTGGCTCTGTAGTCAAAATCCCTCCCAAACCTGAGTCCCTTTCCACCCATTACTCACAATAGCCAAGGGAGGGGGGGCTTCCCTGGTGGCGCAGTGGTAAAGAATCCGCCTGCCAATGCAGGGGACATGGGTTCAATCCCTGGCCCGGAAAAATCCCACACGCTGCAGAGCAACTAAGCCTGTGAGCCACAACTACCGAGCCTGCGTACTAGAGCCGCGAGCCACAACTACTGAGCCCATGTGCCACAACTACTGAAGCCCATGCACCTAGAGCCCAATCTCCACAAGAGAAGCCACGACAACAAGAAGTCTGCGCACCGCAACGAAGAGTAGCCCCCGCTGGCCCCAACTAGAGAAAGCCCGTGCACAGCAACGAAGACCCAACACAGCCAAAAATAAAAATAAATAGCCAAGGAGGTTCCCTATCAAATCCAAGTAAATTCAAATTACTCTCCTGCTCAAAACCCTCAGACTGCTTTCCAGAGGTTTAGAGCCATAGTATCTTTTGGTGGTTTACTAGGCTCTATCTGAGCCCCAGGCTACTGCTGCTCAATCCCTTTCTTTCCATTCTTTCCCGGTTGACTCCACAGTGGTCTCCTGCTGTTTCTAAATGTACCAGGAACTTCCTTTACCTCCAGTCCCTCCCACTAGAACACTGAACTTAGACATTCAGGAGACTCATATCCTGGCTTCCTTCAGGCTCAGAACAAAAGAACTCCCGGCACCACTTTGCTCTGCCTTTAATTTCTTCATGGCATTTATCACTAGCTAAAATTATTTTGCTTCCTTAATTTATGAATTGTTTTTCTCCCAATGGAAAGTAAGTTCTATGAGGGCATGGACTTTTGCTCTTTCTTCCCCTTCTTCATCCTCAGTGACCAGCACATAGTCAGCTCTCAAAATATATTGCCTGTGCGCCCAGTGAAATTGTACTTGTATCCCTCTCCCCCAACTAGAATGTAAGCTCCTTGAAAACAAGGACCTCGTGTCTCTGGTTCTTCACTGTCTTCCTAGTGCCCACCACTGTCTGTGGCGTCTGACAGACTCTCAATAAGTATTTGTTAAATGAATGGAAGTGTGGCACTTGGGAATGTGATGGTGATTATTTCTGTCTAGGTATTTGTTTGAACCACATTTAGTTTAAAAGGATTTAGCATATTAAGAAGAATATCTTCAAGACTACTTGTACTGAGTTGAATAGTGTCTGTCCAAAATTCACTTGAGCTTACGAGTGTGACCTTATTTGGAAATAGGGTCTTGGCAGAAGTGATCACATTAAGTTGAGGACGAAGGTGGTGGCACTTAATCCAGTGCCCGGTGCCCTTATAAGAGGTAAATGCCGATACACAAAGATACGCAGGGAGAACGGCATGTGATAAAGGAGACAGAGACTACAGTGATGCATTTGCAAGCCGAGAACACCAAGGATTGCTGGCACCTACCAGAAGCTAGGAAGAAGCAAGGAAGTCTCCTCCCCTAGAGCCTTCAGAGAACATGGCCCTGCCAACACCTTGATCTTGGACTTCTAGAACTGTGAGAGTAAGTTTCTGTTGTTTTAATCCACCCAGTTTGTGTTACTTTGTTTTAGCATCCCTAGGAAACTTATAATACACCGTCTCTCTTTTTTTAAAAAATGTTATTAATCAAAAGATATAATGGTGTCAATATCAAAAAACAGTTAAGAGTTTGATAGTGGTTTAGAAGTCCCTCCATTCTGAATGTTGGAGATTCTATAAAAGACAAGATTGTTCAAGGTGAGAAACTAATGACAAACTGGCTTGGCCTGTTAAACATTTGCCTGAAGAAATGAGAATCTATTTCCAGGGAAATCAGTGCTCAGTCTAACAGCTGGTGTGGTGAGCAAACACACATTGCTATTAGCTTGACTGACAGAAAGTCAAGAACACAGAAGTAGTTGAGTCATATGAATATATCCTGAGACAGCCTCTAGGAAAGCCAAGATTTATGTAACATGTAACACACCTAGACAGCTACACACTCATTAAACAGCAGCCGTATGTAAGGAATGATGCTTACTTGGCCTACACTCATTGGGTAAAACAATCTTAACTGAAATCATCAGTTGACGTTATAGATATATATCACTAACAATACCTGAAGGAGTTCCTTCACCCAAGACATTAAAAAAACATTGAGAAAATCAAGCCTATCCTATGGAAAAGTAACTTTATATATGTAGAGAAAAACAGCTCCATGTCTGTCCCCACACTCCCTCTGCCCCAGCAAACATGAAGCTTAATTAGGAGAGAATGTTAAGGCCAATCTGGATGGAGAAGTCTGGATCCCAGGAGAGAGCAGGCATAATACTGAAGTCTCATGGGATACTTCACGATATTTTGTGACACTGCAGAGAATGAGGAAGGAAAAAACAATTCCTTGTCTCTCCTGGGAACAAAGCAAGTTTTACTCCTTACTGGGAATTTCTGCTCAAGCATATAAGAAAGGAAAAAGTCGAAATGGTCACAGTCCTTCTTATAGAAGTTTCTGATTCTCTTGTGTTAAATAATACGAAATTGTTCTTTTTGTCTGGCAGAAATAGTCAGTATCAGCAATATCATATGGTTCAACTTAATGCATTCCACCTGGATTTGCGGGGGAGGTGCTTTTCTTCTCTGATCCTTTGGGTGGGAGGATTAACTTCCACATTGAAAAGTGAGGATCTTCCCAGGGTGCATCACACGGTTAACCAAGTCCCCTGGTGCAGCGCCTGGGCATTTAACTCTTTCACCTTTCTACGCCACATTAGCAAAGCTCAATAATCCTTAATTTCAGTAAAAAGGATGCTTAAGTCAAACCTAGAAGATGGCATTGCTTTATATTTTTTTCCTCTAACTTGTGTATCGTTTTTTTTTTTAACATAAAATGCCAGCGCATGGTAGTATTTTAATTAAAACAACCGTTTGGGTTTTAAAAGTACATGAAAATAGACTCTTTATTCTCTCTGAGCTCTTCTCCAACTAAAGCCAAGTCTGAAGAGGTGTCAGGGTCCACCTGGGGCTGCACTCCAAAGGGAAGCAGGCTGCCTAGGGACAGCCGATGGTCTCATATGTGCTGTTGGCTATGCTAACCTAATGTAGTGGTACACGGTCTCACTAGCCATCACTGTTCATTAGAGGTAATAAAACTGATCACTGAAATAAGGCTGTTTTTATTATTTTTGTCTTCATAGCAAAAAAGCTTGAAAACAATAACCCATTTGTCCTGAGGGAGAGATAGAAGACAACCTCCTAGACTCTGAGAGGAGACACTGAACAGCACCAGGTGGAAATCATAAGGTAAATACCAACCAAGAAGTACCTGCAGGAGAGTTGCTTATTTCACATTTATTGAGAACATTCTGCCAACCCCTCAGCTTTGTATCAGTTAGTCCCTGAGGTACTACTTGACATGGTTACTCTAAAGAAAAACCCATCCACTATGAGAGACCGTGCACAGGCCAACCTACCTTGTCCCCACTGCTTCCCAGAGGCGAAGATCTCACTGGATCCAGGCAATAATGTTTCAGGAAGATCCATGACACATTCCTTCGGGGCCTCTCGTGTTTGCCATGGGTTCTTATAACCTAGACAGCAAGAGTCATGAAAAGAAAGTGTGGTGGGAGCTGACAAGATAATTTAATGCAAGTCTTTCCAACAAATAAGGTGTGTGTTCAAATAAAAGGAAAAGAACCAAGCCCTCTGAAAACTACATGAACAACAATATAAAACGTAAGGTCAGAAGTAGAGCCAAAAATAAGTTTTTTTAAAACGCTGAGGGCTTCCCTGGTGGCGCAGTGGTTGAGAGTCTGCCTGCCGATGCAGGGGACACGGGTTCGTGCCCCGGTCCGGGAAGATCCCACATGCCGCGGAGCGGCTGGGCCCGTGAGCCATGGCCGCTGAGCCTGCGCGTCCGGAGCCTGTGCTTCGCAACGGGAGAGGCCGCGCAAGTGAGAGGCCCGTGTACCGTAAAAAAAAAATTGCTGAGAAGATAAACATAATGCCAGCTAGTTGTGTTGATCTGTCTTCCTTCATAAGGGTTTTCTCTCTTCTTGATTCAATATAAGCATTGTTCTAACCCTTTCCAAATCCAAAGAGAAAAGTAAAAATGTAATCATGTTTCATGTGTCTTTCCTGGAGCTGTATTCAAGATTTGTGTAGAGCATGTTATTGAAATATTGGTTTTCTTTACCTTAATAGAAGAGTCTATTATAATAAAAGACCTGGTATTGATAAACATTAAAAAAAAATCCTCCAAAACAAATGCAGAAAATACAAATGAAAGCCCTAAATGCCTTTTCAACTGAAATGAATTTTCATTCAATTTAAAAAGAGTTCAGATTTCTCAAAGGAAGAAAAATAAGAGTGTTTCTTACAGTTACATTGGTCTTTGCATGAGAAACTTTCTGCAAAAATTAACAATGATCCTTGATGCCCAGGGAACTGAGTAGTGATCATCCCTACTCTCAAAAGATGTCTTAAAACTTTGTAAAGACCCTTACAGTACATTCACATTATCAAGTCTTAAACCCTTTCAATGTCAGCGAACTGAAAACTCTAGCAAAATAAATTTTGTTTCCTGGCTTTGGTTAGCTTCGGTAGGTGCTGCTGGTTAATTCACTTACAGAGTTAATGACATCAGGTTGAACTTGAACCACGTGTTGCTTCACTCGGAAGACAAACACCACCCAAACCTTCCTTCCATCTTCTCTAACTCAGGGCCCTGAAGCCCAGGCAGAGCCCTGGCTATGAAAGTGATTGTTTACATCAAGAGATAAGTGCATTCGAGTTGGAATAGCTGACTACACAAGCAACGTAAGTTCACGTCATCCATGTCATCTTTGGGGCTGAAGAACAGCATTTGCACTTTCTTTTTAGACTTGCTATCCATTTATTTTGATAATGCTGTTGATTGGGTCTGAATCAATGCCGGATATACTAAAAACCCTGCTGCAGGTGGTTAAAAATTTACCTCTGCACAGAGGCATGGGCCAGAGAAACCTTTAGGATTGCCTGGAATTCCCGTATATACAGTCGGAGAATCTTTACCACTAAAGTGTGGGAGATTGGTATCTAAACTGTCTGCTCTCTAAAAAGTGAAAATCCTGGAATGGCTTTCACTTATTCAGCCTTGATCACCCAGGAGGAAATGAGAACTCAGTGCAGAAACTATGGCGACCATTGTTAAGGCATTATACAGAGTCTATGTATAGACTCTGTATATACAGCGTATATACAGAGCGTAAAAGAAACAGCGTAAAAGAAACTTATTTGAACAGCGTAAAAGAAACTTATTTGGCCATAGAACCACACAAGAAAACCATTCTACATCTGTCACTGAGTCAGGGGGTGGGTATGAGCACAGGGAGACAGATGGGGGAATTTCTGTGATTAATGGAAAGACCAGAAGGAGATATCAGAATCCAATCTGGGGAGGTGAGAAAATTACCTTGCACATTTTGTTCTGTGACCAGCTGCAGGAGGAGGCTCTGAAGCCTCCAGCTGCTGCCAGGTCATGGACCCCTATTGAGGGTGATGACTCGAATGAACTCATTCCCGCCTGCGTTGTCATGGGCCATGAGTACAGCCCAAATCTGTTACCTGAGCCATGGTTAACTGAAGCAAGGATTAAGGCCCCTTTGGCAATGGGTGATCAACTCCCAAGAAAATGCACATAGGAACAGACTCTCGTTCGGGCATATACTTCCAGGGGGGTTTGTGGATCCCTAAAGCCTCAGGTCAAAACTCCCCGATGCTAGAGAAGCTGACCATCAAAGAGGTGAACTTTGGGGAACGATTTCTAGTTGGGGGGCCTCACAGTGAAAAGCTGAAAGCTGACTCAGACTCTGTGGTGGGACGGGAAAAAAGAGAAGACGGTACCTCTCTTCCCTTTGATTACAGGTGAGAAATCTGTTGTGCTTCCTCATCCCAGCTCTGAGGCTCTTGGTCCAGGAGGAATTGTGTAGCTGATGAGGAAATTTCCCATCCTACCCTAAGTTCTCACGTATTCTGACAAAATCCCATCAAAGAAGGTGATATGTTATTTATAAGATTCCTTCTTGTGACCTTGAAAAGCCCAACTAATATGCCTACCAAGATGTGAGGTGGGATGTTGCAGCAGGATTATTTAATTGCCTGCCAGAAGGCTGGCTTCTCTCTTCCCCACTGCTTCCCTGTGGCATCACAGCCAAGATGGGACCGCCCACATGCCAGCCCTTATCCTACATACTGATTGTCTTTTTTGTTTGCCTCTTATTGTGGGCTTAGAAGAAAGTTTCTGGGTAGTTGATCTCTGAAATGAGTAATCTGGTAACTTGGAAAACAAGTGCTAACAAAAGTTGCCCAATAAAATGCTGTGAGGGAGGGGAATTGCTCCTCATTAGAATTTGGACAGACTCCTAGAATTTCCTAGCTGTCCTTCAGTGCACAGTGTTTTTGAAAAGAACATTAGTCAAGGTGAGTCACACCCAAAGTCACCAGGTCACAGGAATTGGAAATACCATGGAAGTCCACAGGGGTCAGGTCTAAAGAGCATTCAGGACACCACCACTCCCATCCTGGCAACACACACACACACACACACACACACACACACACACATTCACATACACTGATATACACCCGCCCTCACCTCCAGAGCAAAGGCTCATGTCCTCATACGGAACACTAAGATGGAATGAGGGCTGCTAAAGATTTGGATCAATGTTCAAATCAGAAAGGATTAAAAAGAGTCTTGAAGAAAATGGATCATCGCTTTTCTAGAATGAATTATCTTAAGGCAGGGAATTAGATGAGATTCATTTCTCATTTCTGGAATTGATAAATGAGGAAATTTTCAAGAAAGGGTTAAAGGAAGGCCAGGCAGCTTTCTCAGCTAGATTCTGAGAAAATATTTTGTCTTAGGAAAAAAAAATACATTATCTGAAAAGTGACATTAGATAACCTGTAGCTGCTTAGGTAGAAAATTCTGAACGAATTTTCAGAGTTGTTGTTGCTCACCAGTAATTGTAACAGCAGCAGTAATAGCAATACCCATCACTTCATCACCTGAACGCTCATCCCCATCACTCTACATACCCCCAATATGATCTCACCTCTCAGATTTCCCAGACTCCCAACTCCTCATATCCTCCCACTGTACCCTCTGGAATCACAGCCCTCTCAGCAAAATCTCTGCATCTTCAAACACGGCCAATTGTTTCTTTTCCCAAACGGTTTTAATGAAAATCTGGCTCTCTGTGAGCACACCGCTTTTCCTGGTGCCCTCAAGTGGATTGTTCTCCTTTCCATACATCTTGTACCACCAGACCCAGAGGTGGAGGATGATGGCCTCCCCGACCTCCTTATCCCACCAACACATTGTACCTCCCTCCTCCACAAATGCCCTTCTTTGAAGTTCTGACATCAGACTCTATCAGCAGACAATAGTGGCTCTTTTTTACGGTCACATATCTTTCTTTAGAGTTACTCTCCCTCGATTGTTGACGATTTTATCTCCAGGTGCTCTGTTACCATCAGCTGGTATCACTTTTGGTGATTTTAATATCAATGTAAATTATTCCTCTGATACCCTGACCTCTCAGCTCATCAACCTCTTCTCCACCTTTCTTCAGCTATCACTCTCATGCAGCACCTTGGCTTTGTCATTACCGATATCTGCATCCCATCCATGATCAAGCATTCCATTCTTTGATCATCTCCTTCCTTTTGGTATCCCAATTCCAAAAACCTTGAGACCCCACATAATTCACAGTCCAGTCAACCATTCACCTTTCAATATTCCTCACCCATTCAGTGTCCTGGTCTCCCTCCTCACCTAGTTTATATTACCTGCTCCAAACTTAAGTCATTCCTTTGCATTCTCCTCAACTCCCTCATCCCCTCTCTCTTCCTGTTGTATTTGCTTGGCATAACTCCAAACCTACTTAAATCCAGTTCTCCACCTGCTGTATAACTATACGTGTGTAGCTGAAGATGGTTAAAAAACATACAAACATCCTGACCAGTCTCTCTTCAAATTCATGAACTCTAATGCACATGGATCCTTTCGCGATACCTTGCTATCTCTTTACTCTGGTCCATTCATTCCCATATCTTACTTCAAAGCCATATGGCAAACAGAACCAGGGTGCCAGGAGATACTACTTTTGTTACCCATGTGAACATCTAGGCAGGACCTATGGCAAGCAGAAGACCTGAGCCAGTTGCCTCCTACTCCAATAAACTTGTCCAGAGCTCCAAATGTCCTCATAAATACCCAAGTGTGCCACCCAAATATTCTCATGGTTTTATGTGTGCCATGACTTTAAAAGATTAGGCAAAGTATTTTAGATAATAGTTCATACTTCCTTCTCCTTGAATCCCCAATATTTCCTTCCCAATTCTCATGCTCAACTTACGGCTTTCTCCCTATTTAATTGACAAAATTGAGTCAATCAAGAGAAAACTTTCATAATTTCCACCCCCACATTTATCAACCTGCCTTTTCTCCATTCCTGTAAATAACGTCCATCCTCTTCACTAAAGGTGATCCCTCCTCTTGTGCCCTAGGTCCCTTCACTCTCTCCTACTCAAGGTATCTGGGACAACTCCCGCCTCCCCTTAGCTGCTTATTCCCACATCCAATATACCAATAGGATGTTATTTTTCTTATCTTAAAAACAAACAAAAAACTTGACCTCACTTTCCCATCCATTTACAACCCATCTCTCTCCTTTCCTTTTAAGCAAAACTCAAAATCTATACTTACTGTCTCTAATTGCTCTCTCCCCAATCTCTTGAACCCTCAGCCCTTCTTTTCTATATTGATTCAGACCCCAGGTCATCTAATCCTAAAGCATCCTCAAACTTTAAAGTGCCTTAAAATCACCTGGGGATCATGGTAAAATGCCAATATCCTTTCAATAGTTCTGGGGTAGGGTCTGAGACTCTGCATTCCTAACAATCTCCTAGGTAATGTTAATGGTGCAAGGAGCAACGATCTAGTTCACTCTCATGGCATGAAAGACAATCTACATTTTGATGACTTTCATATTTCTGTCTCTACTCTGGACCTCTCTCCTGAACTTCAGACTCATATTCAACTTCTCACTTGCCATGCCACTTGGATGTCTCAAACTTAATATATCTAAAACAAGTTCTGAATCCTGCTGTCCCTCAACCAGCTGCTTCTTCAGTCTTCCCAATCTCAGTAACTGACAATTTCATCCTTAAAACTTCTCAGACCAAAAACTTTAGCATCATCCTTGAGCACTATCCTTCTTTCCCACCTATATCCAATTTATCATCAAATTCTGTTGCTTCTTTCTTCAAGATACATGCAGAGTCCAACCACCTCTCAGCTACACCGTTGTTGCCACCTCGGTCCAAGCTGTTGTGGCCTTTCACTGGGACCATATCAACAGACTCCTAACTGGTCTTTCTGCCTTTATGTTCTTACCTCTTTCAGTCTAGTCTCAACATAGCAGCAGAGTGGTGCTGCTAGAATATAACTCCAATCACTTCACTTCTCACTCCAATGGTTTCCCTTATCACTTGGGGTAAAAGCCAGTGTTCTTACAGAAGACCATATCATCTCCTCTCCTACCACGCTTATCCCTATGATTCTATTTCTCTCTCTAATCTTAATAAAACACCTCATTGCTGTTCCTCCAACTTAATGAGGATCATTTTGCCTTTGCTTTTGCTCTTCCATTTGCCTCAGTGACTCTCCTTCAAGATACCCACATGGCTTACTTCCCTTTAAATCTCTAGTTAGTTTTTCTCCTTAATCTACTATATTACATAGTTTAACCAATTGTTTATTTCTGTCCCCACCCAAGAGAATGTAAGCTGCATGAGACTGAAGACTTCGCCTTTTTCGTTGCTGCTATAACACTATCACCTAGAACACAGAGCTGACACTTGATAATTTGTTGGACATCTGGTTAAGAATTCTCATTTCATGTCACTTTTTCATAAATGCTTCTGTAGTACCCTCAGGTGCCGGGCATCACGTTACTGTTCTTGTACTCAGCTGACAAGCTTCAGTCTCCCCAGTCACTGCTGTTGTGTTCCACTGGTCTCCTAAGTATCCCAGCTCTTTCAGCCTGCTTGATTGCCCAAGCTACAAGGTTAATGGTTCTCAGCTGGCTGCATATTAGAATCACTTGTGGAGCCTTTGAGCTATCAATAACCTAACTCCATTCTCCCAAGATTCTTCTTTAATTGGTTTGAAATGGGGCTTTGTCTCCATGTTTCCTCAAGTTCTCCAGATTTTCCTAATGTTCATCCAGGTTTAACAACCACTGCTCTGATAATTATCACTCTTAGTTCAGGCTCTACAAAAAAATACCACCCCACAGCAATTTATTTCTTACATTTCTGGAGGCTGGGAAGTCTAAGATCAAGGTGCGGGCAGATCTGGGGTCTGGTGAGAGCGAGCTCCTCCTTCATACGCAGCCATCTTCTCACTGCATCCTCATTGGAAAAGGATCAGAGAGCATTCTGGGATCTCTTTTATAAGGGTACTAATTCTCTTCATGAAGGCTCCACCCTCATGACCTCATCACCTCCCAAAGGCTCCACCTCCTAATACCATCACACTGAGATTAGGGTTTCACCCTAGGAATTTTGGGGAGATAAAAAAGTCCAGACCATAGCAATCATTTTGACCTTGAAAGAATAGTGTGTTTTTTAAACTTTAATGTGAATAAGAGTCACCTGGAGGGTTTGTTAAAACAGCTTCCTGGGCAAAGCGCCAGTGATTCTCATTCAGTAGGTTCGGGGAGGGGTACATGAGTTTCTATATCTAATAAGCTTACAGGTAATGCATGATGCTACAGGCCTCAGGACCACACCCTGAGAACCACTGGTCTAGTTCTTTCAGGTTACTATCTCTGTGGAGAAAGTTCCAGTAGCCTTGCAGGGACTGGGTTTAGGAGCTCTCAGCAGGATAGCATTTTCTGCAGTCCTGGTCATACCCTCTAGGCACCCACACGTGGGTGCCAGCAGCAAAGGAGCTTTCATTCTCTCTCTCCTGAGAGTGAGTTCCCTCCCCAACAGTGAGGGCAGAACTAATTTTCCTTTTGAGGGGGAAGCTTGACTTTGAATTGTGCATTGACTTGGTATTTATTTAAAGCATTTATTGGGACTTCCCTGGTGGTCCAGTGGTAAAAAAAAAAAACCTGCCTTCCAATGCAGGGGACACGGGTTCAATCCCTGGTCGGGGAACTGATCCCACATGCTGTGGGGCAACTAAGCCTGTACACCACAACTACTGAGCTCGTGCACCTCAATGAGAGAGCCTGCGTGCCCTTAAGCCACCTGCATGCCATAAGGAAGAGCCCGCCCAGAAAAAACCCGCATGCCATAAGGAAGAGCCCGCGGGCCGCAATGAAAGATCCCACATGCCTCGACGCAGCCAAAAAAATAAACAAATAAAATTAAAAAGAAAATAATTGATTAAACTCCTATTATGCACAATACACCATGCTTGGCACTGGAGGATACAGCAGGGTGTTCTCGCCATAGCAAAGTTAACCACTGGCCCCAAAGTGTTTTTCTGCATTTCTTCCAAGGATCAACAGGTAGCCTGGGAGGTTATTCCAGAGTTCTCCAGACAGAAATGCAGATTAGGCTTCAATAGGGAGTTGGATGTGCCCTCACGGACCCTTGCAACAACTGAACAGTTTGTCCTTGTGCTCTCCCTTTAAGAGACAAAAAGTAGGTACTCTCATCCAAAAACTAACCCTAAAGGATGACTGATGGAAACATTGTTAATATGCAAATCTTTTCCAGCCATTGGTAAGGATTTCCCACGCCCTTCCCTTGCTGAGTGTTTTAGGCCAACCATCCTCCACGTAGAGTGTAAGTAGCACAAGGAAATAGAGCTGCAGCCAAATAAGATGGGAAACACTGCACATGATATTCCACTCTTAGAGAGCTGAAAATGCACCTTTGCAAGTTAAAGGCTCTGGAGCGTCCTTCAGTAACATACAACGTTCCCCTAAACAGACTGAGAAACTATTGACACAGGTCCATCCAAGCCCCTTGTTAGTATACCTTTACAGACTGGGTTATATTAGGTAGAATCACTTCAGCATTAGTAAAGACTGTTGCCAATCAACGACAAAGCCACAAAACTGAATCTCGGCAGTGCTGGGAAACGTGAGCTTTCTCCTGCTGTGAGCATTCTGTTTTTCTGAAGAGATTTTCTGCAGTTTGAGACCCAGTGGGAGGGTAGAGCAGGGCTGGTAGGATCTCTACAGAGGAAAGCGTAACTAGAAAGTGGTTCTCTCTTTGTGTGGTAAACAGTCAGGTGACTTGCCTCTGATTAAAATGAGTCTAAACTTCCAGTAGCTCAAAACCCAGGAGTCAGATGTGATTTCTGGAAAGACCTGTGACCTCTGAGCCTCACAGCTCTCTGAACATCCTTCAACAGGGATTGCGTGAGTAACAAAATGAAAACTATATATAAAAAATATAATTTTTTATATATAGTGAAAAAAAAAAAAGAGTTAACCAGGGGGTGAAAGATCAGAAAAACTGAAAACCACAGGAATTAGTATTAAGCTGGAAGACACTTTCCAGAACCAGCAGGTGAGGAACTTGTGGACCTGCTCCCCAGTGAAACAATGGTTACTGGTAAAAAATCATCAAAGAACCATTTAAAGTCTCTGGACTAAAGGCATACAGTAAATGAAGAAACATTTATTCAAGAAAATATAGTAAATCTATTAAGAACAGCAAAAGTCCATAGCAATTCAGCCATAACCTGCTCCCATATCCCTTCCCTAGCTTGGTATGAAAGAAGCTCTACTCTGGGATGTTGTGGCCAAGAAGATGGGGTCCCTTTCCCCCCCGTTCACAGTCTGGGACTACAGGATCTCCCTATGTGTGCAGGCCAGCAGCATTTCGCATTCCCCTGGCCTGCAGCTCTGTGTCACAGAGGCTAAATTCCAGACGAGTGCAATGGAGAGGTCAGGGCCGCCCCACCTCCCCCCAGTCCCCACTGTAGGGCGGAGGCTCATCCCAGGTGTGGCAGCTGAGAACGCTTGGGCCCTGATTGCTCACACACTAGCTCATTCAAAGGGCAGAAGTTTTATGTCAAGAGATGCAAGCTTAGAAGACCAGACCCTACCACCCCAACTCAATAACTTGCTATAAAACTGGGGTGTCCTCCAAGGGCAGTGGGAAACGGCTTGCCCCCAGTTCTGGAACAGTGGCTCAGAGATTTTGCCCAGGTGGAGAGGCACATCATCAGGACAGAGAACTCTCCCCAAAGGAAAGGACTTTATCGGGAACAGAGTGTGGGGGAAGCTCAAGCCTGAAGGCACTTTCAGAAACAATGGAGATTTAGGTGGGAAGCAATTGAGAGCAGGCTGGTAGCTCCAGAAGAACAAGGTAGCTACAGTGCTTTGTGACCACCTAGAGGGGTGGGAGAGGGAGGGTGGGAGGGACACTGCAAGAGGGAGGAGATGTGGGGATATGTGTATAACTGATTCACTTTGTTGTGAAGCAGAAAATAACACACCATTGTAAAGCAATTATACTCCAATAAAGATGTTAAAAAAAAAAAAAAAGAACAATGAGCTAAACCAGTAGGCCGGCTAGTTTACCAGAGAGAACCAGGAAAAAAGACAGCTAAGAAAAAATAAAATAAAACAAAGGAACCTAAATGTGTCACAAGCAGGCAGCTTAATCACACAGAAAGGAATTATTCCAAATGACTTTAAAGCACAGAAGTTTGCCTGCATCTCTGGTGGAATATACCCTAAAGATGAAAAAAAAAAAATGCAAGGGAAACAGAGGAAAAGGAAGTCAAACATTTTTCAGTAATTGTAGTGTTGGTATAGTGTTGTACTATTATTTTGAAACTGTGAGCCAGAGAGTAATTACATAATACCCTAACTTTTATCACTGTTAGTGTTTTGAGGACTGGAATTCTTGGCATGGGAGAAAGAAAATGCAGATAGAAGATAGAAGAAGGTAAGTAAAAACCCTATAGTCCTGAATTTGGATTGAAAGTGATGGTATGACCTTATGACACATTTTCACTATAGTATAGAAATAGGTAGAGATATAGACATAGACATAAACATAGAAATAGACATATAGAGAGATGTACTTCTTTGCTCAGTTCAAATCCATTATATATTTTATCTATATCTATTTCTTAGCTCGATCCACTGAAAAGACCAATGCAATGACCAGTTCAATAGCAAGGAGCAACTCTAGTGACCAAATTTTGGTCTTCAAATACCATTTCCCACTGAGAGGAACCTGGGCTCCTTGGAGAAGTGGTGAGTTCCATGTCTGCAAGTAAGCTTAGAATATGTACAAGTAAGCTGAGATACCAAGATGCAAAGAAACTATCAAAACCTACTAGGATGTTTCAAAAGGGCTCAACTAGAAACCTTTGGATCTAGCCACTAATTAATAGGAAATAGGGAGTACAGAAACTTGTTAAACAACTCTGGGGAGAAGAAAATAGCGAAATCCAGGCTGTGGAAAACTGCAAAGGATTAAAAAACCCAGTTTCTCCAACCAGTAAATTGCATGAAAAAAAAAAAAGAAAAGAAAATGGAGGGAGAATCTACAAAGCAACTTAAGAGATATATAAACCAATTACAATATGTAAACCTTAATAGGATCTTGATTCAAACAAACTAGGCAGGCCTGTTTTATACCATTCAGATATGAATAAATATCTGTTACAACAGTTTAGTTAAATGATACCAGTCCCTCGGCAACATCGTTCAAATTTCAGTTGACACAGTATACTGATTGTGAATAATTGCATAAAATACAAACCTCACTACTAGCCCTTCTGTCCGCGGCTCTGAGTCATCACTCAGTATCCACAGGGACTGGTTCCAGGAGCCCCCATGGATACCCAAATCCGTGGATGCTCAAGTCCCTTATATAAAATGGCATAGTACAATGAATCCAGTCGACCCTCCATGCAGGAGGGTCGACCTGATGCAGGTTTTGCATCAAAGTCTGTTGGTGACTGGTCTCTGTGCAACCGTTACTCAGTACACTCAAAAACAGTAAGGTGGGGTGGGAGGGAGACGCAAGAGGGAGGAGATATGGGGATATATATATATATGTATAGCTGACTCACTTTGTTATAAAGCAGAAACGAACACACCATTGTAAAGCAATTATACTCCAATAAAGATGTTAAAAAACCCCAACAAAACAGCACAGTGTGTGGAGTGTGTGGTGGTGTGCCTCCTGGTCTCACAGTGATAAACCCACATGCTAGTTTACAAAAATGGAAAATCAAGAGGGAATTGGCCAACAAAGATGAAAATGCAGCAGTGACAAAAAGTGATAACGCTGGAAGTGAAATTCAAATAGTACGTAAATGGAGTTATGGAAGAAACAGCTGACCACGGGAATGTTGAGCAGCTACTTAAGAGATTCTAGATATGCAGCCAGAGGGACCTGATGAAGGCAAACTTAGTGACATAAACGAGGAAAGCGGTTGTGACAAAAAGACAAAGATGTCCCAGAAGAAGTGACATCAGCCGAAGTCTTTACATTAAACAGACTCTTGGAGATATTTCACAACATTGGAGGCAGCAAGGATAAAACGGTGGAAGCCGGGCTTCCCTGGTGGCTCAGTGGTTGAGAGTCCGCCTGCTGATGCAGGGGACACGGGTTCGTGCCCCGGTCCGGGAGGATCCCACATGCTGCGGAGTGGCTGGCCCGTGAGCCATGGCCGCTGAGCCTGCGCGTCCGGAGCCTGTGCTCCGCAACGGGAGAGGCCACAACAGTGAGAGCCCCGCGTACCGCAAAAAAAAAAAAAAAAAAAAAAAAGTTGGAAGCCAATCCAAACAGAAAATATGACAACTTGCCAAGACATGCTCTCTTCACATCGCAAGTTACATGCCCGGAAGAAAAGCATTGCTCAAACAATTCTTGACGATTATTTATAAAGAGATAAAACACTTTAATTCTAAATGTTTTAGAGTGTACTAAATATTAGTTTTACCAGATATTTCATTTCCTTATTTATAACCAGCAGTTTGAGAGGTTTTAATACCCAATTGTTTAATATTTTTAAAGGTCATGGAACAATCATATTTTTCCCATTAATTATTTATTATTTTTTTAACATCTTTATTGGAGTATAATTGCTTTACAATGGTGTGTTAGTTTCTGCTTTATGACAAAGTGAATCAGTTATACATATACATATGTTCCCATACATCTTCCCTCTTGCGTCTCCCTCCCTCCCACCCTCCCTAACCACTGAGCAGCTCCCATTAATTATTTAAATTATTTTTGTATGGTACTTTAACATTCCCACACTATTGTGCAAAGGGAGGACTACCTATGTTTGGAAAAAAATGAGACAATGGCACTTGTACATTGAGTGGATATCTGAGGATATTAAGGACTTTTTTCTTTTTAGTTGTGGATATGGTTTTTCTTTCTTTCTTTCTTTCTTTTTTTTTAAACAAAAGGATAAGAGAGGAAGTCCTTGCCTTTTAGAGATACACACAGCTAAAGTTGTATGATGTCTGGGATTTGCTGAAAATTATGTAGGAGGGAAATTCAAGGGAGAACAGATGAAATAAGATTGGCTACGTGTTGATACCTATTGAAGCTCAGCAACAGGGATGTGAAGTTTATTATATTATATGCCTACTTTTATATATATTTGAAATTTCCAAAATTTTCTAAATATGCTAATTGGCCAGATAATGTAAAAAGATCATCATCCAATGTTTAATTTTACTTTGTGGATCCCTGGCCACAGAATAGCCAGGCAACATTGCAAAGTTCAAGTGCAAAGCCTGGTGTGGGCTCCCAAGTAGGAAGGAAGCTTAGTCTGTGCAAGGACATTCTAGTGCCTGCTTTGCCTCCTCAAGGGCACTGGAGCATCCAACCTAAATGGGCGACAAGAGGAAATAAAAATAAAGATTTCTTCCTCACAAGAGTATTGCCTATGATCATAAGTTTGTTTATACGTTTCCATAGAATATTAGTAAGCCCCTGGTACGTGTTGCCAGTGAAGAGGCAGAGGGGGAGAGAGATGGTTGTTTAGAAAATTGCCTTGTTTTTGTTAGCTTATAGAACTCGGACAAAAATGATGGTCAGGCAATCAACTGTGGCCAACTATTTCTTTTTACCACTGAATTTAATTTCCAGCTTTATTGAGATATAATTTACATATAGCACTGTGTAAATTTAATGTGTTGATTTGATATACTTATGTATTACAAAATGATGACCACCATAGTGTTGGCTAATACCTCCATCACATCACATAATCACCACTTCTTCTCTGTGGTGAGAATATATAAGATATACTCTCTTGGCAACTTTCAAGTATATAACACAGATTGTTAACTATAATCAACATGCTGCACATTACATCCCCAGACTTATTCATCTTGACGACTGGAAGTCTGTATCCTTTGACTAAAGTTTGTATCCTTTGACATCTCCCTATTTCCCCTGGCCCCTGGCAACCACCATTCTACTCTGTATTTTTTAAAACAATAAAACAGAGAAAGCCTTTTCTTTACATTATAATTTTAGGTAAATTACAACTTTAATTTCTTAGGAGTTAATTGCAAGATGGATTTCTGTAGTTTTTTAGCATTTGTGTCAATACTTGTCAATCAAAATACAATTCAGCTTTAGTTCCATTTATCAGCACATCTGTCATTGCTGTTGAAGATCATTCCTTCTATTATTCCATCAGTGTCAAAGGTGAATGGGGAAGAACATAGTTAAAGAGTTGTTTATACACGAAAATTATTTAGGCTTAAATTCCAATATTTACAATGGCTTCAGAAGAAAATGTATTAGAGATTCATTTAAATCGGCGTGTGAGTCTGAGTTCATTTCGGTAATTGGCATATGCGTTTTTTTGGGGAAAAGCAGTTAGCCTAACAATAGAACCAAATCTCTACAAGGGAGCACTATTTGAAGGTCAATCTGTACTTTCTGTACCGATTTTGTACTTTGATGAATGGAAGATGTAAATTGTGTCAACTTTTGATCCAAGTAACTATTTATCATTACTGCTGCATTAATTCATTTTGCTACGTGAAATTAAAGGCCAGCATTAGCATATTTGCTTAAACAAAAATTTTGACCACATTTCCCAATGCTCCATATCATTTTACAGTTAGAGAAACTGAGTTATTAAAAAAGCAACTGAGTGGTCCCACTATAATGAATTAAGGATAAAGCCTAAGCTTCTGCCAAGAAGTCTCCCTTCTCTGAGAAGGTACATAGATACTGATTCTCCAGTTTCCTGTCAACAGACAGAAAGTGGCTGGGGTCTGTTTGGCTCTGCACACTGCGAGCAGCTAATAATTCACCATCTATTGATTTGGAGTTCTCATGCCCAAGGCATTTGTCTTGAATTCATGGGTTTTTCTCATTGTATCTTTTAATAGGGAATTGTGATTGTCTGCACCTGTTTTAACAGGTCAAACAGGTTTTTATATTGAGCTTTTTAAACTTCATTCTAAATTGTCTTCCACATAATATTTGAGGGTTCTTTCTTTAGCAAACTACTAAAATATTTACATTGGGGGTTTTATTAACCTTTCACTCTGGTACACTGCAATTTCCCAACCCTGGAAGGTTCTCAGTTACTGGAAGGAAATGTACTTGTTTCAAGCCTTAGCTTTTTTCTCGTAATGAGGAAGAATAAAGTGAAAGGTCTGAGAAATAAATGAAAAAAGTACGAGTCAGATGAGAGTGGGTGTAGACTGAGACGAGTAGAACCCCAAACTCCAGACTTACATATAGAAAATAAATAGATAAAAGTAGAAGGCCTGTGGCCAGAATAATGTATTTTGAAAATGAAAAAAGAAGGAGTGAAGAAAATCTGATGTGAGGAAAAGCCCAGTGGTATGATGAGCAGTGGAGCTTTCGGTGAACAGCACTGACTTTCCCTTCTTGTTTCAGCGTTTTCCTTCTTAAAGTGAGCTTTTAGAATTAGGGCTTCTTTTGTCACATTGAGTTTGCATTTGACTCCTTCTACCTTTGCAAAGTTTTGTTTGTTTGGTTTTTACTCAGAAAGAACTAGAAAGGCTTCTGGTTTCAGATCTGGTATGTAAGGAACTTAGAAGTTGCCACTCCAACCTAACAATAAATAAAAGGCTGAACAAACTGAAAGATCAGCAACTCTTCGTAGATCTGTCAGAGAAGTAAAGTCACAGGACAAACTGCTGCTGAAGCAGGGGCTGAGACTGGGGCTAGATGAGGGTGCTCCTGGCTGCCCAGCCTTCTGTCGAGAACCCTTCCTGGGATTAGAGCTGCTGTTGCCAGGGAAAAGTGTTGTCTCCCTTGCCCCTCTGATGGGCCCCATGGTGTGATGCTGTGTCTGTGTATTCTATACAAAGGTACTTGTCCTTTACCTTTGTAACTACATTTGACATAGATTAAACCTGTATAAACAGCTTTAAAAAATTGGAGACAGACAGGTGTATACAGAGAATCACAACTTACCTGAGTAGAAACTACCAAGGAGGAATCTCCGTAGGAACCAGTGCTGGGATAGGACATCCTGAACTGTAACTGATGAGTTTCTAGAGGCTCAGTGTAGGCAAGCCTGAGAGATGAAAACTCCGAGGGGATGCAGTCATCAGGGGAGAGGGATCCACACCTTCATGAGTTTTACCTCCCAAAGCTCTAACAGGGTCTCACAAAAAAAGATGGATGAAAATTCCCTTTTGCTTCCAGCATGGGGAGCAGAAAGGTAATCATTTTGAAGAATACCAGAGAAGGCCTGACCTCAGAAAAGACTATTTTACCAGAGCCTAACCTATCTGGGGAAGGGAAGTACCTAATTCCAACCCACTCTAGCAATCCAGCTCCACTTAAGAGGGGTGAAAAATGCTGAGAAGCATTGGTGAAGTTCACAGTCCAGGGGCACAGGATCACCAGAAGACTGAGACCTAGTCATAAGAGTACAGAACTCTTGTTTCCCCCTACATATTACTACTACATAACTAACAGCCTATTTACCACAGCTCCTTTTCCCCAGTACATAACAAAAAATTTACAAGGGGCATACAAAAAGGTAAAGAAACCAGTTTAAAGAGATTGAACAAGTATCAGAACTAGAGTCAGATATGCCAGGAATTATCAGACCAGGAATGCATAAAAACTATTAATATCCTAAGGGATCTAAAAGAAAAAATAGACAAGATACAAGAACAGATAGATAATGTAAGCAAAAAGATAGAAATTCTAAGAAAGAATCCAAAAGAAATGTAGAGATCAAAAACACTGTAATAGAAATGAAGAATGCCTTTGATGGGCTCATTAGTAGACTGAACATGGCGGAGGAAAGAACCTCTGAGCTTGACGATATGATAATAGAAACCTCCCAGACTTAAAAACATACAGAAAAAAACCTGGATATTCAAGAACTATGGGACAACTACATAAGGTGTAATATATCTGTAATAGGAATACCAGAAAAAAAAGAAAGAAACAAAAGAAATATTTGAAGCAATAATGACTGAGAACTTCCCCCAAAGTAATGTCAGACACCAAACTGCAGATCCAGGAAGCTCAGTGAACACCAAGCAAGATTAATGGCCCTCCAAAGCCCCACACCTGGGCATTACATTCAAACTGCAGAAAATCAAACATAGAGAAAAAATCTTGAAAGAAGAAGAAAAAATACACTATACCTATGAGGAGAAAAGACAAGAATTACATTTGACTACTGCTCAAAAACCATGCAGGCAAGAAGAGTGGGGTGAAATATTTAAAGTGTTGACAGAAAAAACCCCAAACCTAGAATTCAGTACCCTGTAAAATTATCATACAAAAGTAAAGGAGAAATAAAGACAGTGTGAAACAAACAAAAATTGAGGGAATTTGTTGCCAGTAGACCTACTTTGAAAGAAACATTACAAGTTCTTCAGAGAGAAGGAAAATTATACAGGTCAGAAACTCAGCTTTCCATGAAAAAAGGAAGAGCATCAAAGAATGAATAAGGTAAAATAAAATCTTTTATTTTTATATTCTTAAATGATCTAAAATATTATAGCTTGTTCAATAAATAATAGAAACATATTTGGTTACATATAGCATGCATATAAATATGCTTACATAATAAATAAAATTAATGCCAGCAATGATATAAGAAACAGGAGAGAGGTATTAGGAATATTTTGTTATTATGAGGTACCTGTACTACTTCTGCAGTGCCATGGTGTTATTTAAAGGTTACTTAGATTAGTTGTAAATATATATTGCCAACTCTATGGTAACCATTAAAAAAGTTTGAAAGAAAAGTTTAATTGATGTGCTAAGAAAGGAGAAAAAATGGCATCATAAAATGCTCAATTAAAGTCATAAAAGGGAGAAAAAGTGACGAGGACAAAAATAGGAACAAAGAACAAGGGCAATAAATAGAAAATAATAACAAGTATGGTAGATATTAATTGAACTATATCAATAATCACTTTAAATTTTAATGGTCTAAACACTACTTAAAAGAGAGAGACAGTCAGAGTGAATTAAAAAAATTAGACCCAACTTTAAAAATGAAAAGTATGGAAAAAGTTATACCATGCTAACATTAATCAAAAGAAAGTGGTAGTACCTATATTAATTTCAGACAGAGCTGACTTCACAGCAAAGAAAGTTATTAGGGATAGAGAGGGGCATTACATAATTATACATATAATACAATATTATCAATACTACAAGAAGCCTTAACAATCCTTAATGTGTATTTGCCTAAAAACTGAGGTGTGTGTACACACAAAATACATGAAGCAAAAACTGACAGAACTGCAAGGAGAAATTGCAATAGATGAATCCACTATTACAGTTGAGAGACTCTATTAATGACAGATTCAGCAGGCAGAAAATCAGTGTGGACATAGTTGAACTCAACAGCACCATTAATTAACTGGATATAACTGACATCTACAGACTTCATCCAACAACAGAAAAATACCCACTCTTTTCAACCTTGCATGGAACATTCACCAACCTTGCATGGAAAATCACACTGTGGGCCATAAAAACCCTTAACAAATTTAAAAGAATAGAAATCGCATGATGTCTGCTCTCAGACCACAGTGGAATTAAACTAGAAATCAATAACAGAAGGATAGCTGGAAAATCCCAGAATACTTGGAGATTAAACATTACATTTCTAAAGAACACAAGTCAAAGAAGCAATCTCAACATAGATAAAAATATTTTGAACTAAATGAACATAAAAAAGCAACTTATCAAAATTTGTGGCATGCAGCAAAAATCGTGCTTAGACAAAAATGTATAGCATTGAATGCATATATTAGAAAAGAAGAAAGACCTAAATTCAATCACCTAAGCTTCCACCTTAGAAACCAATAAAGAAACGCATATTAAATCCAAATTAGGCAAAAGAGAAGAAATAATAAAAAATTAAAGCAGTAATCAATGAAATGTAAAACAGGAGGTCATTTGAGAAAATAAACAAAACAAAAACTTGGTTCTTTGAAAAGATCAACAAAATAGACAAATCTCTAGCCAGGCTAGCTAAGAAAATGAAAGAGAGGACATAAATTACTAATATCAGAAATGAAAGAGGGAAAATCACTACTGATCCTATGGGCATTAAAAAGACAATAAAAGAATAATATGTAAAAGTCTATGCCCATAAATTTGATAACCTAGAGGAGATGGACCCATCCCCAAAAGACACAATCTGCTAAACCTCAGACCAGAAGAAATAGGCAATTTGAATAGACCTTTTAAAGAAATTGAAACAATAATTAATAACTTTCTGAAACAAACCACCAGGCCCAGATGGGTTCACTGGTGAATTCTATCAAACATTTAAGGAAAAATTCTACCAATTCTCTGCAATCTCTTTCAGAAGATGGACACAGAAGAGATACTTTCTAACTCATTCTTTGAAGCCAGCATTACCCTAATAATAAATCTGACAAAGGCTTTACAAGAAAACAAAAGACCAATATCTCTCATGAACATAGATGCAAAATGCTGAATAAAATATTAGCAAGTCATATTCAACAATGTGTAAAAAGAATTATACACCATGACCAAGTGGGATTATTCCTTGATATACCAGGCTGGTTCAGCATTTGAAATCAGTTCATGTAATTCATCACAATGACAGGATAAGAAAAATCACATGATCATAACAATATATGCGGAAAAAGCATTTGACAAAATCCAACACCAATTCCTGATAAAAACTCTCAGCAAAGTAGGAATAGAGGGGAACATTCTCAACTTGATAAAGAACATCTACAGAAACCCTCCAGCTAACCTACTTAATGGTGAGAAATTTGAAGCTTTCCCACTAAGATCAAGAACCCGGCCAGGATGTACCCTCTCACCACTGCTTTCAGCATCTTACCAGAAGTTCTAGCTAATTCAAAAAGAAGAGAAAATAAAATCATACAAATTGTGAAGGAAAAAATAAAACTGTATTTGCTCATAATCACATATGTAGAAAATCCAAAAGAATTGACACACAAAAAAATCCACTTGAAGCTCATAAGTGATTATTGCAAGGATACAAGGTAAATATACAAAATACAATTACTTTCCTATTTCTAGTAATGAACAAGTAAAATTTGAAATTAAAAACACATTACCATTTACATTAGCATCCTCCCCAAAATGAAATACTTAGGTATAAATCTAACAAAATATTTCCTCTATGTGAGGAAAACTATAAAACTCTGATGAATGAAATAAAAAAGGAACTAAAGGGCTTCCCTGGTGGCGCAGTGGTTGAGAGTCTGCCTGCCGATGGGGGGGACACGGGTTCGTGCCCCGGTCCGGGAGGATCCCACATGCCGCGGAGCGGCTGCGCCCGTGGGCCATGGCTGCTGGGCCTGCGCCTCTGGAGCTTGTGCTCCGCAACGGGAGAGACCACAGCAGCGAGAGGCCGGCGTACCAAAAAAAAAAAAAAAAAAAAAAAAAAAAAAAAAAAAAAAAAATTT
>NW_020174561.1:7669311-7671898 GCF_003031525.2 Neophocaena asiaeorientalis asiaeorientalis
AAAAAAAAAAAAAAAAAAAAAAAAAAAAAAAAAGGAACTAAATAGATATTCCATATTCATGGGTAGGAAGACTCAATATTGTCAAGATATTGGTTCTTCCCAACTTATCTACAGATTCAACACAATCCCTATCAGAATCCCAACAAGTTATTTTATAGATATCAACAAACTGATTCTAAAGTTTATATGGAGAGAATAAAGACCCAGAATATCCAACTCAATAATGAAAGAGAAGAACAAAGTCCAAGAACTGACACTATCCAACTTCAAGTTTTTCTACAAAGTTTCAAGAGACTATAGTATTGGCAAAAGAATACACAAATAGTTCAATGAAGCAGAGTAGAGAGCCCAGAAACAGACCCACATAAATATAGTCAACTTAACTGTGACAATGAGGAAAGGCAATACAATGGGGAAAAGACAGTCCTTTCAACAAATGGTGCTAGAACACCTGGACATCCTCACACCAGAAATGACTCTAGACACAGACCGTACACTTTTCACAAAACCTAACTCAAAATGGATCACAGACATAAACATAAAATACAGAACTATAAAACTTACAGAAGATAACATAGAAAACCTACATGACCTTGGGTATGGTGATGACTTTTTATATACAACACCAAAGGCACGATTAACGAAAGAAAAATTGATAAGTTGGACTTCATTAAAATTAAAAACCTCTGCTCTGCCTAAGGCATTGTCAGGAGCATAAGACAAGCCACACTTGCAAAAGACACATTTGATAAAGGACTGTTACCCACAATATACAAAGAACTCTTAAAACTGTCCAATAAGAGAAGGAACGACCCAATTAAAAAATGTGCAAAAGACCTGAACAGACATCCCATCAAAGAAGATATACAGATGGCAAATAAGCATATGAAAAGTGTTCAACATCACATCATCAGGGAAATGCAAATTAAAACAACAATGAGATAACATTATACACCTATTAGAATGGCCAAATTCCCAGACACTGACACCACCAAATGCTGGTGAGGATTCAAACAGGAATTCTCATTCATTGCTGGCGGGAATGCAAAATGGTACAGTCACTTTGGAAAACAGTTTGAAGGTTTCTTACAACATTAAATATATTCTTACAACATTAAATATATTCTTACCACAAGATCCTTGGTATTTACCCAAAGGATCTGAAAACTTATGTCAACACAAAAAGCTGCACAGGAATGTTTATTCATAATTGCCAGAAGTTGGACACAACCAAAATGTCCTTCAGTAGGTGAATGGATAAATAAACAGTGGTACATCCAGACAATGGAATATTATTCTATACCAAAATGAAATGAGATAGCAAGCCATGAGAAGACAGGGCTTTCCTATCTGAAGGAGGAAACAAATGCAAATTATCAATACTAAGTAAGAGAAGTCAGTCTGAAAAGGCTACTACATACTGTATGATTCCAACTACGTGACATTCCAGAAAAGGCAAAACTATGGAAACAGTAAAAAGATCTGTGGTTACCGGGGCTTAGGAAGGAGGAAGGTATGAATAAGGGTTCACCAAGAATGAAACCTAATGTAAACATTGGATTTTGGGTGATGATGTGTTGATCGTAACAAATGTACCACTCTGGTGCGGGATGTTGAGAGTGGGGGAGGTTAGGGAGGGCTGGGATGGGGGTGGGTTACAGGAAGTCTCTTACTTTCTGCTCAGTTTTGCTGTGAACTTAAAACTGCCCTAAAAAATAAAGTTTATTCATTTAAAAACTTGAACTGGGTTAACTAGAATACAGCATGCTCTGAGACTGCCTTCTCGGGGTCACATGTGAAAATAAAATTTTTTTTCTCCCAATAAGAAAAGGGAGTGGGAGGCCTTGGCACTCAGTTGGGATCTACTGTCCATCTACCACACAATGGCACCTGCATCTTTCAGGAAGAAACTCTGCAAGGAAGAAAAGGGGTCCCAAAAAGCCTCATCAATTAAAAACAGGGATTTGGACAAAGAAATCCACCCAGGTTCTAGTGTAGAAGTACTATTTCCCTCGATGAGATTTGCTCACTTGTCAAGATAGTGATAAAAATAGCTACTGCTCTTTAAATAAGCTTTCAAATAAATAAATGAGCCCTTGTGGAATATATTATCTTTTTTATTCTATAAGTCTCCATTTTAAAACAGAAATAAGCTCAAAAGTGTCCTCATTCGTGAAAGTGGGGACACAAATAGTTATTTGTACAACCATGTTCATAAAAGCATCATCCAACATAGTCAAAAGGTGGAAGCAACCTAAGTTGCCCATTGACAAATGAATGGAAAATCAAAATGTCATATATATGTATCTGCCATGGAATATCATTCAGCCTTTAAAAGAAAATTCTGGGCTTCCCTGGTGGCGCAGTGGTTGAGCGTCCGCCTGCCGATGCAGGGGATGCGGGTTCGTGCCCCGGTCCGGGAAGATCCCACATGCCGTGGAGTGGCTAGGCCTGTGAGCCATGGCCACTGAGCCTGCGCATCCGGAGCCTGTGCTCCGCAACGGGAGAGGCCCCAACAGTGAGAGGCCCGCGTACCGCCAAAAAAAAAAAAAAAAAAAAAATTCTGACAAATGCTACAATATGATGA